>NC_047673.1:38453815-38578815 GCF_011762505.2 Arvicanthis niloticus
GACACACACAGCTTCTTATTAACCAGTATCCACCCTGACATAACACTCTGTCTTATAACACGGCAGGAATTCTGTTAACTCTTTAAGTAAATGCCTTTGGAGATTTGCTTTTCACTGTACATTTTTTAAGATAGTGACTCCCTATGGTCTCAGGGTGGACCTGAACTTGTGATCCTCCGGCATCAGATTCTTGAGTGCTGGGGTTATGACCCTGTACCATGTCAACACCTAAGCCATGGTCTGAGCTGCAGTTTGTCTCATTCCTACTCATCAAGAAAATGAAGACTCAAAGCTATTAAATTCTCTCTTATAAGTACTAGAGTAAGTGCTATAATCCAAAGGATAGCATTTTATTTAACTGAAATAATTCTTTGATGTATATAACATTCACAGTCTTCATAAGAGGACACGTATGTAGAGAATGTGAATGGATTAATTGCTCAATGTCACTCAGTGGTTCAGCAAGGACACAAGTCCACAGGTTCTCAGAAATCAGAACACTGTACTCTAAAATCTCACGTGAATATTAATGATCATAATCACTCTACATCAGGAAAAAAGACTCCAGTTGAGGCTAACAACAGTTAAGACACTAGTCATGCTGAACCACAGAAATGACTTAAAGACACATCTCTGAAAAAAAATCCAGAGCCTGTGCATTAAAAAGAATGTTAGGTTGCCTTTTGAAGGGGACAGTATTCAGTACGTATCATAGGGAAGCCGTTCAATGATGCTCAAGGGGCAGACGAAGTGAATTCATATGTAAAAAGTAACCGGCTGGGCAGGTGCTATCGACAAAGTGGATCTTGGGACTTCTTCAAAAGTGAAGATGATTCCTTCCTATGGCAAAAGGAAACTGAGGCAACAAGGGAACTCTGTGCTTAGCTCTGCAGCCTTTCTATAGTCAACAGAAACTGTCAAGAGTTAAGACATCCTGGAACTGCAAATGACCCCTAGAGTCCTTCAGATAGGGCAACGATCCAAGAGACTACATCCTTTGGGACAGCGAATAGAATGAAATTAAAAACTATCCCACTTCTAAAATTAACACGGGAGAGAAAATGGAATGTCCAATCTTACACACCTACAGAATTCTGACAGATTGCTAAGGCTTACTGGAATGGAGATTCAATAATTTTTAAGGGGGCTTGTTTCTGAGAGTTATGTATGTTTTCCAACCTGGGCTCTTCACTGTCACTAACATAAGCCCATTTCCTCCCATTTGGTTTCCTGGAGAAAAGTACCAATGGGTTTGAGAAGACACTCAGCCACCTACAGAGCTTGCAGAGCTGAGCCTTCTTGTCCTTTGTGTCAACTCCTCATGGGAGAGAACAGCCAAAAGTTATTCAACACCCCTATGGCCTCTTCAGGACTCAATCTCATCCAATGCACTCAGAGAGACATGAATGGATAATGAAGGGAAAAATCTTTTCAATAGATCCTAAGAAGGAAAGCCCTTGTGGGAGTTATAGATTGACAAATGCTCAAAACCAGGCAATTAGGACTTCTCACTGCTCAGGACGTTCAGTTGGCTTTGCACTCTGCTAGTAAGGAAGATGCAGTAGATGCGGAGACAGAATTTACATTGTTTCTGTGGCCACATAAGTGGAGGTACAGGCCGGCGGCAGACAGCTCTCCCTTCTTTAACCTGAGCCAGGAGATTGAACCAAACCAACCAACCAAGTTGCCTTCACATGTTAATGGGTTCTAAGACTATTCCAGTTAAATATAGTGATAGAAACTCACTCAGTCTGGCCAAAACTCACCAGCACCTCCCAGTGTACAGATTTGAACTTATCAGATACCAGTTTCAAACCTGACTCACATCTACTCTCACAGAGCATAATCACTTAATCCTCTTAAATATCGCAAAAGCCACGTGATACTCAAATGATGCCAATTATCGCTATTCCACATTTTTTTTGACTTGCTTCTGGGGTCCTCTACGCTATCCTTACACACTTCCTATCTCACGAGAAACAAACATGGAACACGTGTAGGACAATCCTCCCACCTGTGGATGAGCTACAGCCTGACATGATTGCTATTACAATGCCGGGGCTACACTAGTGTTATAGGCTATTACTGTCAAGCCACGTTAATGACAAGTACTGTTGCCTGTATCGATGGGACTCTTTATTCATAAAAGGGCCCAACATTCCTAAGTGCCTTGGGGGGGGGGAGGAGAGAAAGATGTCCCTTTTAATCACAATATTCCTGAAAATCGGTCTCCTGCTGCTTTATTTTTCATCTGCATGCACCGCTAGTAAAAGCATAACCCAAGAAAGGAGGGCTTGGCCCAAGCCCTGTGGGTGAACATGTCCACTTTGTGGAACTCATCATTTGTAATGAGAGAAAGATACGATCGCACTAATAAAAATATCAGCATGGGACCCTCTGAGCGAGAGCAAATGTCCTGTGAGGATTCTGCGTTCAACTCTTATACTACCAACATGCCCATGGTCTTATGAAGGCAGGAACCCAGTTTATGAAGTCAATCAGGTGACTGATGAATACTCTTGTTTTCTATCGAGAACCCATATTTGCTTCTAACTGTTTGATTTCGCCTTCACCTCTCTTTCAATTAACCTCCCCCTTTGTATTCTATGGAATGACAAACAGTATGGAGAAAGGAAAAGAAAATCTCACTGATTTATGAGGAGTCGCTCGCAAGATGACAGTTTCTTTCAGCCAGGTACGTGCTAGAACTAAGAGGAACAGTGACCATCCCAAATGGGGAAGTGCTCCACCGCTTCCTGGTTGCCTTGCCAACGGCTCACACATGGCCCTTGGGCTTCACTGTGGCATGCACAGAAGCAGACAGAAGAGCAAAGCTGGAATCATTCTAGCAGCATGGAGGAACAAAGTAGGACTTAAAGGAATCTCTATACTCTTCTTTTTGGCGCTGCTGAGAATTGAGCCCAGGGCCTTATGTATGCTGGGAAAACATATTACCACAGAGCTATATCCTTAGCCCTGAAGGGGCTCTATATTTTTTAAAGATTCATATCCAGGTAGGTCCTTTATTTCCTGTACTGGAGTATAAAGCAACACAATTGATGGAAATAATAGAAAACAGAATTGTTAACCAAGAATGCAAGAAACACTTCAACTATAATAAAAAGACCCAGTGCTAACGACAATCCTGTTTGTTTCCGAACAACTAGGAAACTTTTTGGAAGAACGTATTTACAGGAAACTGGTAACTATATGCCAGTGAGGAAGTAGCTTACTGGGTAGCTACTAGGTGACAAGTTATTTGTGTCTATCATAGCTTTCTGGTACATTTCTAACTTCTTAAAGCTATGCACATGTAGGTGCTGTTTTCCTAGGATATATAGTGAGAGATATAATTCTTTTGCTCCTAGCTAGAATTAATTTGTGAAGTTGAGTGATATAAGAAGCATCATTTTGTCATCTTGCCTCTGCTGTGGGAGGACTCTGAGATTCTGGATAAGAGCTGTTTGGACACAGGAGCACTGTACTGTCCTTTGTGTATCCAGAGAAAGACAAGAAATTCCTGCTTGTCAACTGTTTTCTGCCTTAATGTAGCTTCATGCGCCTCCTGTGGGCCCTGCCCAAGAAGCCTCATAGACAGCAGAAGGGAGAGTTACCTCAGAGCAAGGATGGACATTGGGCAAGAGTTATGAATACAGATGTTTGTAGATGATTTCAGCAGAAAGAATCGTTCCACAGTGTCAGCAAGTCACCCCGGAGGGTCTTGTACAGGTGATGGTGCAGAAGGGGTGTTTAGAAGCTGGTGGGGTTGGGTCTTGTGTGGCATCTAAAAATGTAAATGTTCCCTATACTGCTACAGGTTCTGAGTTCAGAAGGAGCCCTAAACGCTTGCTCTTCTGAGAGTCTGAGATGACAGTGATCATGCGAACAGAAGACAGCTCCTCAAGTCTAAACCCTTGGACCATGAGTTTCGAAGGGTCTTTGCATGGCAGAAATTCTGTACACAATGATGCATCTCAACACGGAGAAAGGCTCCAGGGGACTCCAGACTCTGATGCATCCTTCCTCCTTTCTGTTCACTGTAAACTACAGTCATGAATCCAATCACCTCTGAGAGTCCTACCAGTCTTTACTAAAAGTGGAGGTGTGGTGGGACCCTTGAAAGAGCTGTCACGGGAGATCACCAAACATGGGGATGCCAACAACATTGCAAAAAATCTTATATAATGTTGGTAAAGACAGAATTGTGCTAACTTTAAAAAAAAAAAAAAAAAGATTGACTTTTAATTGTGTGGGGGTTACGTGCATGTGTCAGTCCTTATAACACATGTGTGATTTCAATTTCCCCATAATGAACTTTCTTGCTGCCCAATTCCTGTAAGCAAAATAAGCAGTGCATCATACGTACACGTTGGAAGGATACAGTAAGTTCCCGACACGGTTCCAAATAGCTTCATCAAAATTTTACCCGCTGAGCAAAAAATACTGGAGAAAACATGGTGCCTTACCTTCTGAAAGTTTTGTCAGCCTGTCATGTATAACCTTTGATGGTGATTTTTAACAAAGTGAGGTAGAAACTTATGACTCGCTTTACCTTCTAATGTACTTTGTTAGTTGAGCATTTTAATCCTGCAACTTGAAGGGTAGAGGAATATTGCATGTGTTGAAAAGGTGGTAATTTGTTCTAGAGTCTCTTGAGTCCACGTTAAGTGTTGGTTAGGTACAACCCTTCTCACCACTTTTTCCCCCCTTTTAGTCTGAAAGCTATGGTTAATATTTTATCCAACCTACAGGCATTTGTGGGCATCACCATATTTGAGGAAATGTCGGGCAGATAAAAACCGGCTACACTTGGGTTTATTTTAGTGTACTTCTAATGATATTGCAATATAAAGCCATAAAAAAGGGGAATCAAACCTCCTTGGTAGAAATTCACTGTACCGAAAGCCTCAGAAGAATCACACTGGAACCTATGGAGAGCAGCAAGCCCGGGGATTTGGGAAAATTAAAAAATATATATATGTAAAGTAGAAAGTATGATTGTTATTAGAAGGTGCGATATCAAGATAGGATCTTAGCAGTCAGTATTTAATGTGACACAATGCCACAGTGGCCGGGCGAGTGCTCTGTGGGTGATGTGCCTATTACATCACAGTTGACCAAAATGCTTGGCTCAGAAACAAATCGACATTTCTTTATGTGAGTCCATTTTTGTGGCCATCATACTAAGGAACAAATAACAACTAATTATGTCGCATACTCTGGCAGGTTTCTCTAACAAGAAGTGAATTAGCATTGTTAAACGTAGACAGTGCTTAACCATAAATCTCCTCTTTTTGATATAAGAAAATGAAAGAGAATTTGAAGAGGGGAGGTTCTTCCAAGTTCAAAAACATCCAAGAATTTGACCTCTTCTGCAGTAGATGGAGGACAGGGAAAAGCATTTAAGGGTAGGGGGTGGAGTCTGGTGACAGATTGCTTAACTATCATGGAGCTAACTCTGGGTTTGGTTCCAGCACAGAACAGAAAGCGCAGTAGGTAGCTAACTAGAAGTGGTTGGCCTACCAATCGTGCAGTGTTCTCCGTTCCATCCTTGGCTACACTCGCACTTGCCGTCCTTGCAGGTCCCGTGTTCGGCACAGCGAGGGTGGCAAGCTCTCTGATTACACGCTGGGCCTGTCCAGCCTTCTTCACAGCGACAGGTGCCCCCCATGCAGACACCGTGCGAGCCGCAGTCCACAGAACATATTTCTGTATTGCAAAAAGAGGAGTCCAGGCAAGAGAAAAGAACAGGTTGGGGGCGAGAAGGAGAATTATTAGATGTTACATCTTCCATTTGTCCAAGTGAAAAGCAAGGTCATTGTGCATTGCACTAAGTCAATTTTGGCTTCAATAAGTGGCAACGGTGAACGGTAGGATTTGATACTCTTTAATCTCCTTTAACTTGTGGCTGTATGGGTGCATAGAACACATGTGAAAATTGTTTGGAAAAATTACTTTATATATAAAGTTATTTTAAATATACATATCTATAAGATGTTGTCATATACATTTGGTCTATAAGTAATTACAAAATATTATGTAGATAGAATAGTCCTATATAAATGTATAAGGCTATCCCTTGGTACCCAAGAGAAAAACCAAGCACACCAAAATGATATTTGAGTTAGCACAGTGTGTCAAGTATTTCACAGGAATTGCCTTATCCAGTTACTGGGAAATGAAAAGGGCCGATTGCTAAAGCCAGGGCTTATATTGTTTTAAATATTCAGAAACTAGAAGGAGACTCTCTTACAGAAAGTACATTAGCCTGCTCATGCACGCAGGCATGCTGGTTAAATAAGAGGAAATGTTGTTTTTCCTATTTAGTAAATTTTACTCTTGACAGCTACAAATTGCCTAGGTCACATAATAGAAAACCAGTTTAATAACATATATACATACATCGGTTCTGTCATTTGAAAAACAAAGATTTTCATCTGTTGGAATTTTTGAAAGGCACACAATGACCAAATGCCTTTAGATTGTATAACACTAGATTAAGCCTTAAAAAGTGTTTAGATGTCTGAAGCCACTTTTTAAAATAAAGCATCCTGGAAGGCTGTACTTAACTAGGTCTAACGGAGAGAGAGGAAGAAAGGGAAGGAGAGGAATTCTGAAGGATATTTGGGTTTTTGTTATTTCTCTATCAAGTTAAGTATGGGTTTTGTCCTAAGACTGCAAAACAACGGTTCTAGTTTTAATTTTCACTCCAAAGTCATTTGTAACACATAGAAAAGAAATGGTGGCCATTTTTTTTTTTTTTAAACAAAAAGTAGTATTTATACCATTACCAACACCCATTCCCACACTGATGATTTAGTTCCCAAATGATATTCCTTTGGGATCATTCTCATCCTCACCCTTATCTACTTTTGAAACAATAGTAATACATTATCAGAACTGTAACATTTCTTATAAAGAACGCTCAGGACATTAACTGGGAGAGAGTTGTGTCTCCGCCCACCCCGTGTGCCCCCAATACCATGTTTTTCTATCTCCTTTGAATTAAATTTTTGATTAAGAGACCAAGATGGTTTGATTAACGTCGGAGCAACGTAACATCAAGCCAGCATCAGGAAAGGCATTTTGGAGGGTCCCCCTTTTATTCAATCGAATCAATTCTTCATTAGGGTGAAGTTGTTTATCAGCATTTAACACACCGTCTTTGAGCAAGGTGCGTCAATCTTTGTAATGAACTTATTAATTAGAGTTAATTTAATTGAAGTGGAATTGAAGAGCTAATTAATGGACACACTGCTGATGAAGATAGAGGGAGACTCTTGCTTTCCAACCTATTCACTTCATCATGAAAATAATTCATTTTTTCTTCCTTTTTAATAGCTTCGCCCAATGTTCTTTTGGTTATAAATTCTACTCTCTTATTGTATCTAGATACCTGAAGGTCACTTTCACGGGGTCAAAAGAAGGAGCTGGCAATGTTTTCCTTTAGGATTCATTTAGTTCAAACCTTAGATTTATATTGCTAGCAAATGCTTGGCCACACATGTAAGTAAACAATAACGTTTGGATAAGCTGTAAATAAGAACCACACAGCAGTCAGAACATGAGGCAAGCTGCATTCCCAGGGTGAGCACGGGACCTTGGAGAGCACTGCTATTTATCTTAAGTTTTCTGTCTTCACCACTGATAATTATGCTTGCTATTTTTCTACGTTTAACCTTATTCTGCAAAAGAGCACTTCACTTCTTATTCATTCTATATACTGAGTTTAATGTGTTACATTTCTGCTTCGAACTGAGGATATGAAGATGAACAGAACAAAGATCTCCACCCAGTTTCTATTTTTGATTTAGATTTTATTTTATTTCTTTTAAATGAAGGCAGAATTTTTATTTGGATTCTCAACTATAAAGTAATTTTATCAGCATGGATGATATAAAACCTAAACACAATACAGGGGGTATGGATATCCAATCTTTGAATTAACATTTATTTTTTTGTTTTCGTTATTCAAGGCAAGATGATTTTATGAGGATTGGATGACATTTTAAGGAACAAAAACAGTGAGCATCCCATCCATCCTCTGCTGCTTGGATATGAGTAAGAAGCAAACTGGACTGACCACATCCACCCAGGGCTACTCTACATCCCCGTGATGAGACCTGTGCTCCGAGGGAGGACACACCTGGACCAAGAACCTTTACTACTCAAGTAATCATCCCTAGAAAACTCAACTGCATTTTTTTTTTGTTTAATGCATTTTTTTTTAAGTACAGGAGTTAGAAATTTAAGTAAAAAAATCCGAAATAACTGAATGCTTATTTTGATTCTTATAATTAAAATACTGCTTTTTCCATCCCCCTCTTTTTTTTTTTTTTTTTTTTCTTTTTCAAGAGAGGGTCTCTCTGTGGTTGTCTTGAAACTCACTCTGTAGACCAGGCTGGTCTTTGAATCAAGTGACCCCCCCCCCTGCCTCTGCCTCCCAAGTGCTGGGATTAAAGGCATGTGCCATCACTGTCTGGCAAGGATTTTCTATTTCTCTTTAGTAAGATGTTCAGGCCCCTCTACAGTCCAAACCCTGTCTTACGATTTCCTTATTTACCTAAACATGTTATTTGTTTTGGCAGTCATGAATTTTCTAAGCAGTGTTTTGGGCTACCATTTCTACAGAGCAGACATAAACACAGAATAAATGCTATCTTCTTTCAGAGTTATGTGTTAATGATAAAGGGACAATAGAGGAGGAAAGGGGCAGGGAGGAGAGGAGACTGAGAGGAAGCAGAGGGCTGGGGTGAGAGAAAAGAAGTGTGGAAGGAAGAAAAGAGCATGAGAGGAAGGGGAACTGAGGGAAGGGGAGACTGAGGGAGGGGGGAGTGAGGAGGAAGACTGAGGGAGGGGGACTGAGGGAGGAGAGGGACTGAGGGAGGGGGTAGTGAGGAAGAAACAGAGGGGGGGGAGACTGAGGGAGGGGAGACTGAGGGAGGGGAGACTGAGGAAGGGGGGAGTGAGGAGGAAGACTGAGCGAGGGGGATTGAGGGAGGGGAGACTGAGAGAGAGGAGACTGAGGGAAGGGAGAGTGAGGGAGGGGACATTGAGAGAGGGGAGACTGAGGGAGGGGAGAGTGAGGAGGGAGACTGAGGAAGGGGGACTGAGGGAGGGAGTACTGAGGAAAGAGACTGAGGGAGGGAGAGTGGAGGAAGACTGAGGGAGAGGGACCGAGGGAGGGGGAGTGGGGAAGAGACTGAGGGAGGGAAGACTGAAGGAGGGGTACTGAGAGAGAGGGAGACTGAGGGAGGGGAGAGTGAGGGAGGGGGAGACTGAAGGATGAGACTCCGAGAGGGGGGATTGAGGGAGGAGGATTAAGGAAGGGGGAGACCTACGGAGGGGAGAGAGAAGGAGGGGGGACTGATGGAGGGGGGATGAGAAAACATCCACTCTTGGGTTGAAAAGAAACTTTGTAAGACTATTACATATCAGAGTATAGAAGAGTTTCTTTAGCTAGTCTCCAGGACTACTACTGTTTGCTCATATCCCTGGCACACTCCCACAGCATCAGCTGTAACACTGAGCCTGAGGCTTTACTCTATGTGCACTGCTCAGCCGGAGCATCTGAACTTAACAACCAAAGTATAAAGCAGTGGTACCACAATCCCTGCTTTATAAAGATGCTGCCCTACCCACAGACAGCTACTGAATGACCGATCTACAAGTGAGTTCATAGTTAGGGGTGAAGCTCAGTTGCCCCAGTATACTAAAGGTCCCAAGTCTGATACCTAGAGCTGGAAGAAAAAAAAAAAAACCCTCAAAGATTGACTGAACCTGAACAGTTGTCCGAAGCTCATCCATGTAGTGGAAGATTGAGGGGCCAGGAGGAGGAGCGGAGAGACGCTGCCTACGTCTATCTAGGTTTTGGAGAACGCTCTAAGCAGCACAGCTGGGAAAAGCTATTCTCCTTTCTCATCCTTCGTTTTGTTCATTCCTTCTCCTCTTCTTTTCAAATATTTGTTTTTGTTTAGGGATCTTTCATTTTCTTTTTCTCATGAATCCCAACCTGCCTCTACAGTGTCTGTCCTTTCTGTGTCTGTCTTTCGTGACCCCATGGTCTCTCTTACATAGTAATATGGACTATGGTCTTCCCTGCTTTAAAATTTCAACTCTTCTCACTAAATTACTGTATCTTATTTTCTCATTAAGTTTTGTTTATTTCAAATGTTGCTCCTATATGTACTTTTCATCTCTATCTATTCTAAACTACCTGCCCTCTCTTCAGGTTCACACTTCTGCAAAGTCCTCTCATGAGCTGAGACACAACAGTCATTTTCTAAAGACTAAAAAGGCCTACACAATACACTTGGCCATGAACACATCCATCTGACTTCACAGCCGAGTCTTAGACACTCTCTAACATTTTCCTCAGTCACAAACGGTCCCTTTATTTGCCCCTCCCAGAGACTGCCATGTTTAAATGGAGGCATAAGTGTTCATAGACGTCCCTGTGAAAATTTTCAGTATTTATCAAGACTGGATTACTCCTCTGAGTTTAGCAAATTATTCCACATAACACTTGGTATGATCTTAGATTGGCATCTAATTATTTCACGTGTTCATCTTAGCTCCCAATTAAAACTGTCATCTTCTAGGGTGAATGGCATCCTCTCACACTTTGTGACTAATCACTGGGAATATAATGGAATTAGTTCCTGAATTGCAACCAGCATTAAACAAACAAACAAACAATTTGGAAAAAAATCAGCAAGTACCATAAGTACCAATTTGTATAATGTCCATTTCCGTAATACCAGAGTATGTGCACATGTCCATATACTAGTGAATAAGATTACTGTCATTTCCCTTTTCATCTTAATTCACGCTTTAGTGTGATCATGTTCAGCCTTCTGTTGTTAGGTCTGCTTTGTTTTTTTGAATTGCAGAGTGTTTGCTCATGCCCTAAAGTGCCTGAATTTCTAGGCATGGTGGCATAGGTTTGTGAGTACAAGGGCCAGTCTCTTTTCTGTTATAAGTCTGAGGCCAGCCCAGGCTACATGAGGTCCTGTCTCAACAATGCCTTGACCTACCCCTAAAAGGCAGATAGACCTACACAGATACTCATGTAAATCAGTATTTTCATATAACGAGACTGAAGAAGATAGGGCTGTCTTATGCAGATGAAAGACAATTCTTGCCATTAATAGAGAAGAGTGAATTTTAATAATAAATTACCTAAGTTTATTTCCTTTTTATAAGGATTAACTACTTCATTCCTTCATACATTTATATCTTTAAATAATCATTTGGTAATGTAATTAAGTTTAACAAATGCTCTTGAAGAAGTCATATATCCCAAATCTTAAGTAAATTATGGTAAATTCTTGATTGTAAGGTATTAGTTGACCTCACCATTTGAGCAGTCAGGGCCAGTCCAATTCGGGTCACAAGTGCAGGAGCCGCTTTCCTGAAGGTATGTCCCATGGCCCGAGCACTGGTCTGCACACATAGTCTTCAGTATTTCACAGTTGCTGCCACCCCATCCTGGATTGCAGTGACATTCCCCATGGATACACACCCCATGATTAGAACATCCAGGGTCTAGACAGTCCGCTAGTATCAAGAGATGAGAACAATTTTATTAAAGATGAAAGATATCCTAGTTCATGCAAGATAAAGAATCAACTGTTAATTGAGTTCCTATCAATGTTTTAGATAATCAAACATTTATTCTCCACTCCCATGAACTTGTCTCTGAAAAGTCAGGGAGTTGTACGACGACCAAGCTTTAATAACCAACCCAGTGCCATTTAGGTAACTGAGACCCTTGCAAGGATTTGTCATTGTCACAGATTAGACAAACATGCTCTGGAGGTCTAAGACAACTGCTCTGTGTTGTGCCTTTGCAGGGCCATAATGACTGCCTCTTCTTGAACAGACCCTGTACGCGCTGACCTGCTCCATGACCACTGGGCACTGACAGCTGCGTGGGCTCCTCAGATTGTTCGAGAAATAAATGAGTTGCACACTCTATCCTTCTTAATTCACTTTAATGTGCTTTAGAAGATGAGATTTAATTTAGCAATTTGACTCAATAAAACTTTACACTTGTACGGTCAATGGCCTGAAAATTTAATTCCAGGGACTTAATTGCATTACTTTGTGAGTCCAGATCAATACAATCAATTTGATTGGAGAACGGAAATAGTGCTTTTTTTTTTTTTTTTTTTGCTTTCTGGAAGAAAAGCAAAACAACCCAAACCAGTTTAACTGCACTTTACAGCCTAGTGTCTCGTCTCTCATCTCCCATACAGTGGTGGAACAAATCTACTATGTTGTCCTTACTCATGCCATTCCATTCAATTGTCCCTGCTTTCCAGAGATGTCAAGGAAGTCAGCATCAATGCAAAAAGCTAAAAAGAAACAACAACAAGCCAGTCCTTTGTTGGGATTTAAGACACAAATGCTTGCTTACTTTCTCAGAGTTTAAAAAAAAAAAAAAAAAGGATTACTCATGCTACAGAAACAGAGCAAAAGGGCTCTTTGGTATCTGTTCTTTTTATTAGTTAAAACGTTAATGGGACAATGCATTCATAAATATGGAAATAAAAATTGCTTTTTCGTAAAGAAGCATGTGTGTGAGAGAGATGCCTTTGCCTAACGGAGATTACAGATTTAATCTGTTTCTTTATGGAGATAACAAGAAGGGTTCGGTAAATATTGACATGTTTACCTTCTTCACAGTTTTCTCCTTTGTATCCCGAGTTACAAGCACAAGAGCCCATGATGCAAATCCCACGACCCCCACACTGCGGGTCAATGCACTGGGTAGTCGGCACGTCACACTCAGTGCCCTTCCAGCCGCTGAAGCACAGGCAGCGGCCCTTGGAGTACTGCCCGTTGCCACTACAGAGCACCGGACAGGCTGCTGTGAAATAACACATGACAGAGGGGATCAACAGCCACGCTCTCCACTGAGCCTCCCAACGAACAAGCAGCTATGCGCCTTTCCCACCCCTTTTCTTTCCCGTGTTGCTATGTTTTCTCAATTTGATGTATTCCTACGGCTTATTCACTTAGGAAGAGAATCTGACTTGCATACCTCTTGAACAATCAGGACCCAGAAACCCTGGGAAACAATGGCAAGTTCCAGAAACACACTCTCCGTTTCCATGGCAATTTCGGGGGCATTCCACCACAGACTCTGAAGGAGAGAGACAGAGGGAGCATTTTGTGAGACCCCCGCCTCTCTCAGAAGTGGTCACTCTGTTCATTTTAGTTAGGTGTTGAAGTAATTATGGACAGCTAACTCCATAACCCGCAAATCGATTTGTTTATATAAGAAAATCTGCAGCATACTGATTTAGCGCAGTGACGCTCCCAGTGCAGAGTTTGAAAAGTGTTCTCTTAAGGTGCTTTTCCTCCCCACAGTAAGTTAATAGTATTTTTTTTTTTTTTTTTTTTACAGAGCTTTAGGGCTTGCTATACAGTTACCAATGAGCAATTCACAATGTGTTCATTTTACACATGCTTCATCACCCTAGACATTGCTCAAGTTGGGTAACAATGATGATTTAGTTTCTATTCGGCACAGAGCTTAGGCTATAGTTGGAAAAGGATGCTTTGAAGAAGGCCCCTACCTATAATGATAGTGTTAAAAGAAACTTGCTCTGGATTTTTCCCATCGTTATAAAAAGCCAGATGCCAGATTCCAGAATCCAAGTACTGGATAAAGCCAGCTTCGTGCAGGCTGACAGATCTCGCCTGCCGCCCGGCTCTTTCAGATTCCACCAGGTTCCGCTGCTCTCTTGCAATTAACCTGCTGCCATCCAGGAGCTCCACAAAGTCGTACTGGGGGGCGAGGGCATGGGAAACAGTGTTAGTAGCCAGAAATAATATACGTATTGCTACCTCAAGCTGTCCTCTCTGGCAAATGAACAAAGTACTAGAAAGAAGTTCTTGATGGACAGGTCCAAGCAAGAGAAGCCTTCTATGCATGGATTTTATAAGAATAAAGACTCCCTGTTGGATCTTCTTGTGTTCAGACTGAAATGATAATTTCCTTCCTTTTTAGGGAGTTAAGTCTTCCAAATTTATTCGTTCTCCTGACCAATGATGAGTTTGGTACACTAATGTGGTTTGGGGATATAACTGAAATCTATGGGGCTTTACTCAGACCATGAATAGTTTAAGAACGACTCCCACTGGATGCTTACGTGTAGCAGTGACTGCTGCCTAAGGCCCCTGGGATTATTCTTATTCCTGGAAGCAGCTCTTTGGGCAGGGCATTCACAGTCACTCTTGGGAACTCTTTAGGAGGTTCAGCAGGTCCTCCTATCCGTGAAGTGGTGCATCTGGTCTAGGAACTCGGATGTACCCTGCTGTAGAGCTGGGGTCTTTTCCACCCCAGGACGACACATCTCTCCTGGGACCCTAACGTAACCATTCACGCGTTCATGGGATTTTACATAAATACACTTAGGTTAAACCTTTGTAATGAAGGTTTTAATATTCCTAATTAAAGTCAATAAACTGACTAACAGAGGGGTCTGGAGGGATGGGGAAACAACCATGGGCAGAGTTAGTGTGGCGGCGGCAGTTATCCTTGAAGCTGCATTTTGTCTTTACCACAATTAATTATAAACATTGGCAGTTAAGAGAGATGAACTGGAGGATTTAAGCTACGGGATACGACTGACAACGATCCTATAGGATTGTTTGTTTACAACCCATAGGATTGTAAACAAATGCCAGTGAATTTGGAAGACACTGAAGAGAGTCTCCAATACTGGCTTCAATAAACTCATTAGTTGTTAGCATCTTAGTACAGTGATTCTCCTGTCCAGCTTCATTTTACTTCTGAAACATATTTAATGTAAAAACTTACAAGCATATGTAAGGAGATGTAGACCATGCACAAAATGTCATAATTGTAGTACTATCTATGTACTTTATATGACTGATTCTTTAAATGGAACAGTTGTATGAGAAAAACATTATTATATGACTTTCTTAATCAAATCAAATAAAAAAAAATCAAATTAGTTATTATTTAAAAATCAAATTAGTTGAATTTCTGGGAATTATGTTTAAATAGATTGCCACTGTGCAGACCATAGACATTTATGGTCACAATAAGAGGATCTGATATGTGATTCAGTTTGTGACTTACTAAAACCTTGATTTAAATAAAAGCATTTTCTTCTTTGGGTTGTAATATGCAAAACAAATGCAAAGCATATGCTAACTTCATTAGCCCTCAAAGTTTTTTCAATTTTCTTACAAGGACTGAAATAATGACATCGGCTACTTATGAAAATTTCAAGGGAATTCCATCTCCTCATGAGTAGAGGAGAAGCAAGCCTAATTTTGAAAGGTGCCTCCACCTCAAATAAGTTCTCTCCGTTTACTCATTGGATTTAAATATTTATATTATCAGGGCAAAGCAAGAAGGAAAACGTTCTTTCCCTGGTCCAATACAGATGATTTTCCCACATTATACCTAGAGTAACTGAGAAAGTAAAAAGGTAGAAATCTGCAGTTTTAACTAGTCTCTTCGTCTACAGTCAGTTGTCACCGACAGCACAGTGATGCATATCTGTACCACGCCCACACATCTTCGGAGCACTAGAGTGGAGGGGACCACGTGGTGCTGAGAAGTATCTGATGGTTTTAAACCCCAGCTCTAGGCTTTTGTAATGACATTTCAGAGATGACTTCAGGAGAGCTATTCAAAACACCTGAAGAAAATTACCTTCTTTAAACTATAATCATCTCCACCCAAAATAACCACATTATATGGTTTGTCCTTCGGGCATAACATGATCATATAAGGGCTAGTCTGGGCTTTGCTCTACTTATAAACTGGAGCTGTCTGTGGATTGATTTTTGTGGGGAGGAACATAAGGACTTAGCTATATTCAGTATAAAATCCCTTGGACTGACTCTTCAATCTCAAACTCTGGGTAGCCATCATGGCAGCATCTCTATGTCATGAGATGTCGCTAAATTGGAACTTGTTCAGCTTCCTGTAAGGAAGTGCTCCTCCACCTTACTAACACTGTGACCCTTTAATACAGCTCCTCAAGTTGTGGTGCTCCCTTTAAGGAAGTGCTCCTCTACCTTACTAATGCTGTGATCCTTTAATACAGTTCCTTCTGTTGTGGTGCTCCCTGTAAGGAAGTGCTCCTCCACCTTACTAACGCTGTGACCCTTTAATACAGTTCCTCAAGTTGTGGTGACTCCCAACCATACAATTATTTTTGTTGCTACTACTTCATAACTGTTAATTTTGCTACTTTTATGAAATATAATATAAATATCTGATATGCAAGATATCTGATATGCAATCCCCCACGGGGTCATGACCTACAAGCTGAGAACCATTGCTTTAAGTGAAATTTTCTTATATTACCTTACTCTTAGGCTATTACCTAATATGGTGTGTGTGTGTGTGTGAGAGACACACAAATGTTATGTTTCTTTTTCAGTGGTTTACTATTTAATCAGCCATGTAAAAACGAAAATAGACTTTTCCTGGTATCTCGCTAGTTTACTTCTGCAAAGACAAGACAATCTAATTATCTGTTTAATTCCATCCCTGTTATTAAATTGATGGGTGCTGAGTCGGTGAACGCTTGACTATGTCCTTCAAGCAACTGTTACTCTTGGTTTTTGACCCAGCTTTGCTATGTACCCTCTGATGGCTTTTAACTATCAAACATCTTGCTTCACGGTCTCTCAAGTGTAAGTAAGGATGGTAAGTTCATTCCAGCATGCCCAGCCTTTAAAAAATTGCCTCCCTTCAAGTGTCTGATGGTGGCATAGTCCTGCTGTATATCAGTGGAACACAGAGAAGAAAAATGTTTTAGAAGTCTTCCTACGCAACTGTCTTATTTTACCAACAGCCACTGAGTTTTGGGTGAGTTAAGTTACTTGTATAAGGCGTGAAAATCAAAAAGTGGTAGGTGTTTAGAACTCGGGTTTCTGCCTCCTTTTCTGAAACAGCCTTCAGGCAAATGCACTAACATGCCATAGCACAGGAGCTATAGAGTAAAGAATTGCTTCCTTAGGCTCCCAGCCATCCAGGAGAATAAATCGGCCATCCGGGAGACGATAGTAGATTGGTTCTTTGGCAATGATCAAATGGGCAGTTCTATAAAGGGTCACGGAGACTTTGACTTTCAAAACTCAAGTGACTCTTCTGAGGGGGCTGGCCGATTTTAATTATTTCAGGTTGATTTATTTAATGCTCCCCGGGAACAGAGAAATGTTCAATTTGGGCTGCTTTATAGCATATTTCATGTTTAAACACTGAACTCAGAAACAGCTGTTTGCTCTGCTGATCTTGAATAAACCTGAGGAAGGAACTCTAATAACCAAGGCTTAAGAAAAAGGATATCTTACACAGATATATATATACACACACACATACTATGGCAGAAAAGGATAGACGTCACGGGGACTGTACTAAATAATGCTGCAATTGTAAAAAGACGCTGACTACACCTTCCATTTTCCTAATTTTACGTGTTATGCATCTACTGCAAAAGTCAGCTACATATCCTTAAACAAGCTTTTGTTTTGTTTTGTTTTGTTTATCAAGACAGTGTAGCCCTGCCTGTCCTGGAACTCGCTCTATAGACCAGGCTGGCCTTGAACTCAGAAGTCTGCCTGCCTCTGCCTCCTAAGAGCCGGGATTAAAGGTGTGCACTACCACTGCCTGGCTAAAGAAGCTTTTTAAGTGCACAACACAATACACAGGTTTTGCAACAGCCCTGGCTGGCCTGGAACTTGCTACAGAGAACAGGCTGGCCTTGAACTCTACTGGCTAGCTTCGTGGCCTCTGTCTGCCTAGTGTGTATACGTCTACGTCTGGATAGAGCACCCACGTTTCATCTGAAATTATTTGTAGATGACTTTAAGTTGCACATTTATAAATGTACTTAATGTAAGAGGATTCTTCCTTGAACTGGAGAAAATAATTTAATTTCAGATGTGGCTTCAGTGGAGAGAAGTTTCCCTGTCTTGCTGGACTATTCACGTAGGTACAGTATGTCTTGGGTAACTGGAGCTCTACACATTCACTTTCATTGGCAGCTGCTCTATTTCGATGGAGAATAGGATGGGCATTTTGGTTTGGACTGCATTGAATCTCTAACTAGCTTTTGGTAAAACCATCATTTTATAATATGAATTCTCCCAGTTCATGAGTATGGGGACAGCTTTCCAATTTTTTTGGTGTCTTTATCTTTCCCTCCCACAAGGTTTAAAGTCAGCATCACCCTGGGGTAAATTTTAAAGCTTAAGATTGGATAATTGTACATCATGAAAAATGTTTGACACAGAAGGACCCACAGTGTTCAGTTGGACATCACAGATATAAGGATCTATTGTAACATATTAGCCAGAAATGACAAGGAAATAAAAATCCATAGATGCTTTAGAAGGTGTGCTCAGAACTTCAGTACTTCTTTCAAGATAAGATTTCTTTACTAGTATTTGGCCATTTTTTTTTTCATATTTCACAACCTAGGATTCTAGAAATGAACACAGAATATGTAGTTTGTATGAAAATATATGAAAATCTTGGTCTTTCTATCTTAAATGAAAAAAAAAACCCAATATGGAATTCCACAAGGAAATACTTAGTATAAAATATATCAAACTCATCTAAGTATTAATTAATTAGCTAGTACATTTTTAAAATCCTTTTCCAATTTTATAGGAAATAATTCAAATACTTTAGCTTAGGTATTATGGGGCTTTTTTTTTCTTTCCTGATGACAGAGATGGAAACTCAGTGTCTCTTTTACTATATCTCCTCCTCTTATAAGCCTATTTTTTTTTTAAATTAAAAATAGGCTTTTAAAATAAAACCACAATGTCCAAACTGGATATGCGTGGATGTGTATTATAGACTTTGCTTTTTTGTGGTAGTTGGGATTGAGCTTAGGGTCAGGACCTTAAGTACTCCAACCATTGAGTCAGCTTCCTAGGCTACTTTTTAGCTTTGAAATTTACCTCACTTAGCTGCCCAGGCTAGCCTTGAACTTATGATTTGCCTGCCCCAGACTTCAGAGTAACTGTGATTGCAGTAACTGTGCAACTAGGTCTGAGCTCTTCTGTGGACATTTCAGCTGCAGCTTTTACAGTGGGAGTGTTTTCATACAAAGAACTGACTCGTAATGCTACGGATCCAGTAGTCTGAGGAACACACAGATGCCATCATGGTTGGTTGTCTACAAGCATTCTAACTATTCACGTCACTCTTCCTTGTTTTCAAAGGGGGAACTGTGGTTAACTATCACGCTTATTAGGCTTGTATTTCGATGTTTTCCTTACTAAAAATAAATCTGTCATAAATCTCAAGAACCGCTTTAACCAAATCAATAGATTTAAGATGATCTTAAGTACTCATCTTGGGTATGAAGGGTATATAAAACCGTCTGAAATTACAACAGAATCTTGGAGGTTGTACTGTGTGCTAGATACCCTGATGCTGATGCTCTACCCTCATTAAGTTCCTCTGACATTTGTAGTTATTTCAACCCATCACTGGCCACATAAGCCAAGCCCTTATTCCTACGAGTGATTCAGATGTCTCAAACAAGCCCAAGCTACACACAAACTTCTACTGCATTTAAAATACCCATGTAGGTGTCATGGCTTCCCCCAACAGCTGAGTTTCAGAGACAGAGTAATATTTGGAAATGCAAAGGTAGGAGCCCGTATTTTATTGATGGCAATGCCTGCGCTCACCTGAGTATGGGAAGGCGGTAAGCCCTTCCGGCCGTACACTCCGATCAATGCATCCTTCTGAAGAGAGATGTTGAACTTAAGAAACTGTGGCTGATCGATAAAGAGCTGCGATCTCCAGAAGATCCCGGGGGGAACCTCTTGAATTGCTCTCCGGCCAATATCAAGTTCTCCGGAATCTATGGTGTTATTTTCATGGGTAAATCCACCTAATTTTCCTGAATGTGAGAGACCCGGCGATGAAGAAGAAAAGATTAAAATAACAGGGCTTCTTTTCAGAGAGTTACTTCCCTCATTGTTCAGGAATTCTTCTTCTGCAAGAGAGACAAATACTCCCTCTCGATTGTCTTCTGTTTAAGAACTTTTTTTTTTTTCCTGCAAAGTGTTGTTACAATAATCCCCACCTAACATTCTTTAAGGCATGGAAGTCAAATTTTCTGACTTCCCCCAAAGTACGCTGATCACTGAAGCTGCTTCCATACTGATAGCATTTTTTTTTTTTTTATGTATTTGAAACATAAGTGCCTTATAAATTATATGCCTTGCTATTTCTTGGGAGAGATTCAGTCTGATGCTTATTGGTTACTCTAATCATACCGTTAATACTGATGAGTGTGAATTAAGGCAGAATGGATTCTAGAGATTTCCAAGCCAATCTTTAACCAACCAATCAATGCTACCAACTCATGCAGTCCTCTTCAAGTCATACATGGGGAGGGGGGGTGGGAAGGAAAAAAACCATAGGTCAATCAAAAAAAAAAAAAAAAAAAAAAAAGGAAAAGGAAAGAAGGGTGGGACTTCTGGTTTCTTGACCCACCATGAGCATTAGCCACACCCCTCCCCAAAGACCTTCAGTCCTCAGGGGAAACAAATCTGCAACACCCCAAATCCCTGCCGTCTCCTAACACTGTGACCTGGTTCTAGAAAACAGATCCAAGGTTGTTTTTGGGGGGCAGTGTTCCCCTTGGCCCTTGGTCCTTTCTTAGCTACTCTCCAGGAAACAGGAGGGGTTGTTACATTTTATTGCAAGGGAAAGCAAAAGAGAACGTCCACAGATGCTGAAGAGACAGAAGGCAAATTATCCTCCATCAAACCCAGGCCCTTTAACGTGATAACAAAGTTGACTTAACCAATCTTTTTCCTCTTTTTTTTTTTTTCCCATTAAACTGGAAATAGCCCCCCAGAGAACTTGTTAATTCAAAAAATTTTAAGATTTAATCTCAAATCGGAGAATTATATCTTATCCTAAAGAGAGGAGAGAGCCTTCTATCTGTGAAGTGCTGTTAATTTAAAATCGCTTTCATTTTATTAAGCGTCTGCTAGGGGCAGAACATTGACATCATAATAAAGCAGAGGAACCGAAGAGCAGTAGCTCAGGAACTATTTACTACACAGCGTACACAATTTAGTCTTCACCAAGAGGAGACAATCTGTGCAAACTGACGAGCTAGGTGACAGCCTAAAGCTTCACAACTGGGTCAGGGGAAGGCCATCCTACTGGACTTTGAAGGACAGGTAGGTTAAGTGTGAAGGCTAGTCTTGGTTGACAACTTGGGTGGTTCTGCAGCCAGCTAAAAGGCAAGCTGTGAGGCACACCTGTGAAGAATTTCCATGATTATGTTAACCAAAGTGGGGGACCCACTCTAAATGTGGGTGACATCTTCCTTGTGGCTCCCTGGATTTAACAACAACAACAACAACAACAACAACAACAACAACAACACAGCTTTGCCCTGTTTGCTTGCTCTCTTACCAGCAAGTTCATCTGCTCTGCTGCCACCACTTCTGCTGTAATATTCCTTCCCCAATGTCAGAACCCAGCTCCTTTGGGCTTCTAATATAGACTGAAGACCAGTGGCTCTCCAGCTTTTCAGTGCAAGACTGGAACAGCTGAGGTACCTAAATTCATGAGCTGAGCAGCTGCTGGGTTCTCAGCCCTTCCAGTGTGAAGACAGTGACTGCTGGACCAGCCAGAGTATTTTGTGTGAGTCGGTCCATATGACCTTTTAACATATGTCCATCCTATTGGTTTAGAGAACCCTGACCAATACAACAAGATATGTGAGTTAGGATAAGTAGCCCGATTTAAAAACAGATATGGAGCGGGGAATGTGTCCAGGTGCACGTGGAAGAGAAGCCCTGGAATTTAACAACCTGGGTTTGAATCATGGCCATGTCAGTGGCTGAGGAACCGTCTGGAAACTGAGGGAGGCTACATGACCACTGAATTACCATGAGGTCTAGACTAATGTCAAACTCCATGGCCCTTGTACGAAGGAATGCACTCTCTGATCCTGGGAGAGGAATGGGAAGTAAGGTTGGAAGGGGCCGACAGTATCTACATCTACGGTAGAGAATGTGCCATTTATACCTGTACGGCTGGGGTTTCTGATTTTCGATCACCAAGCATTATTAGACTTTTCTTGAGGATGCATCTATTTACCATTAAGTATGCTATTTCTATGCCAGTTTAAAAAATGCGAAGGCTTGAAGAATTACATAATGGTCTAATTATATAAATGGCACTACAAAGTGGAGATGTTCTTACATTTTTTCCCTCCCCCACTCCGTCTCTCCCTCTCTGATCACCACCTTCCCCTGTCCTTCTCCCTGTTTCTCTGGATCGGAGAAACAGAATCCAAGGTTACTAGGAAGAACTCCCCATAGTCAGAGATGAGTATGGTAGACACCAGCTGACGGCAGAGAGGGTGTGGAGTGATTCACAACCGATTCACTTATATGGGTAAATCTGAGGTTTGAGGGAGAATGTGTCTCTAGTAAATGTCAGGGTTGGCTTTTACCTGGACAACTGGATCCTATAGAGACACATACACCATAAGCTTCCAAGGATGGTTATAACTAAATGGAGACCTGCAAATGGAGGTCTGAGCAAGCAAGAGGTGAAATGAGGTCACTGTTTGAGGAACATTAAAGTGCAGAGTACAGGAAGCCTGGAGATGGAGGTGGAGATGGGGAAATGGCCATAACAGCCCAGGTCTGATGCAGAGAGGGTGATACAGGAACGGCTGATAAAACGCTATTATTCATAATTCCAAATAGTCACTTCTTAGTGTCGGAGATCATTGCAGCTCATAACCCTGAAGCCTAAAGGCCTGTTTTTCTCAAACCAGTTTGGTATAATAAAATACTATAAGGACTTTTCGTATATGGACACATAGAGATCTTAAGCTGTGCTCCATTCATGTGACGTTATCTAATAACACAACACACCCAACAAAGCAAAATTAGAGTACACGCTTAAACGAAATAAGGGCAAGATTGTCTCTGCTCTCAAAGCGTTCTGCTTCTTATTTTGACAGGTAAGTTGCTTTACTCAATGACACTTTTAGACACTTGACAGCGTTCCTCCTGTAAGGAGCTTCTGCTCGGCACCCATTCCTTGCATAGTGAATTAGCACTGGCTCAGCGTTTAGGCGCTGGGGGACAGTGGGGTTAGTCTTTCTGAACACCTAGGACAGGTAGCTTGGCCTGTGTTGTTTGTACCGAACTTCTAACCAACCCTGAGAGGTTGATGCTTTGAGACCTAAAGCTAAAGCCCTGGGAGATAGTGTGTGCCCAAGGTAAATGATGACATCACGCCCCTAGTTTCTAAACTATGTCTTTCATATCATCCCTAGAAATAGATGCTCTCAGTTAAACCAAAAAACACTGTTTTAAGTTACTATTTAAATCTATCCACCTATTTCATGCAAGATGCTCTAACTCATTCAAGCGCAGGGAATGCACAGAGCTGACAAGTATAGGGTATAAGGCTATATCCTATCAATTTCCTTTTGAAGACAAAAATCTCATTGTGTATCTTGAGTGTCTAGAACTCACAGAGATCTGCCTGCCTTTGTGTCCTGAGTGCTGGGATTAAAGGTGTGTTCTAGCTATTTTTGTTTTGAATAATAAGTTTTATAAGTAAAGGACAGTTTTTGAGAAAAAGCCATATATCATTCTTGGCTGCGATTTGTCATAAATTGCTAATAAGTTTACATTCTGACTGACTTCCATATAAAGTATGTATGTATGTATGTATGTATGTATGTATATATGTATGTATGTATATATGTATGCATGCATGCATGGTGGGGAATGAACCTATGGCCTTGCACATAGTAGGCCCTTCAGTGCTCTACCACTGAGGTATGTAACCCAGGTCTTACTTTGCTGTTACTTTTGAGACTTTTTGGGTAAGTTGCCCCAGCATTCTGTGCAGCCTAGGCAAGCCTTGATCTGGGGGTCCTCTGGCCTCAGCTTCCAGAGCAGCTGGGGTAACTGGCACACAGCATCAGCCTGGGTTGAAGCGACTTTTACAACCCTGAAGACAGCAGCTGCCTTGCCTCCCTGAAACCCCCACTAAAATCTGCTACGTACACACCCTACTAAACATGGCCACGGCTCACATTTGGGTTCCTATGTCCAGATAATACATGCCTAGCACTGCTCTCATACTTTACAGCTACTTACAAGTACCTCTTCTGTTGCTCTGGAAGCTTATGCAGGCAGTTCTGTCGTGATAGGGCCCGTCTGATGTTGATGGAAGTAAATGCTGGCGATTTTATGAGTGGCAAATATAAACTGGCATTAGTTCACGAACTGTTTTCCCCGAATACTTCCACTTTGCCCAAGTACACTGGCTTCGAGAACCACAATTTTTGTGTTCTGGCTTCTCGGGCTTAAGGGGTTACCGTCTCCAAGTAGCTTAATATGTAGGTATTTCTGCCTTCTTGCTTTCCCTATTTGTTGACTTTAAGGGGTTAAATCCTATTCACCAAAATAATGATAGGCCACTGTCACCCAAGGTAGTGTACCAACGAACTCAGTTAGGTCTACAGTTCCTGAAACAGATGTCTTCTTTTCAGGAAGAGGGCCTCTTCTTTATAAACAGAACCAAAACTGAAACAAAACAAAAAACCCCCAAAGGTTGGCCAAATGTGCTTCACTGAGCAGCAGCGGATGTGATGAGGATTCAGTATCCAGCATGAGAACAGCCAGCCATGTCATGATGATGGAGAAACTTCGAGCCAAGTGCTCTCTTTGAAATCTTTTAGACCTGGGGTCTTCCAGTAACGACAGTCATGACCCCAGGCCACTATGAAATGCATTTTGGTATTTTTCCTAATTTCCTGGGACACAATTCTTAAGACCCTTAGAATCTCTGAAGTGACAGTGTCGTTGTATGCTACTGGGGTTGAGTGAAGCCCATAGGTGGCTTCAAGGACGGCGCTGCACTAACTTAGGCTTAGAGTTCACTTTCCAGTCTCAACTTATATCCACCATGAGTTAATCACACATGGCCGTGGCTTAACTGGTCGTGTCTGTGTTATGAGACCTTTATAATAACTCAAAATGAAGGGTTTGAAGAGCTTCAGGACAGCTGAACATCCAGAGACTCAAAGGAGTGACTGTGTCTGTTCCCTCCCCATGACCTATGAATCCCTCCGTTGTGTCCTGTGATGGCCTTTATGACAGGCTAGTAAATGTGTTTTCCTGAGTCCTGCAAAGTCAGGCTGGCAAATGAGTCAAACCAGGGAGGGTACATAGGAACCCTAACGTATGGATGACTGGACAGATGTATAGACAGACAACCTTGGGTTTGTGACTGTCATCGGAATTGGGAGGGACAGTCCTGGGGACTGAACTCTGAGATCAGCTTCTTGCTCCTCGAAGACAGAGGACTGACTATGAGTAGGTGAGCAGAGGACTCTGCTGTGTCCTTTGCACAACTACTTGCAAAGGGGAGAAGTTCTCACACCTTGGCAGCCTCGGACTTCTGTGTTTACTGCTCTGCCAGGAGAACGTCATCCAGACTAATCAGCAAGGAAAGAGGTCACTGTTAGAGAACTGACTTCTAGAAGTTCAACAGCCTTCCTGTGTATGATCTCCTACACAGTCTGTCTCACACCCCTAACACCTTGTGCACTCTGTTACATGTGATATATATATTATAGCTTCTCTATGTTGAACAAAGGCAAACTTCAGGTGTTTTGTTTCATCTTTGCTTAAGACACAATAAACCCAAGGGAAGTCTTGCTGGCTCTTGTTTCTAGGTTCCTCAGTCAAGGGTAAAGGGAGATTTGCAATAGAGTGCTAAGGGCTACTGGCACTTTCTGACATTAGCTATACCAACAAGGAGGGCGCTAATTCTCAGTCACTGTCCAAGAATGCTTTTTGGCTTCAGACTGACACACAGAAAAGGCAATAAATGTAAAACACAAGCAATGTTTTATTTGTTCCAATTGTTAAGCTTATGATAAAGTTCTATCTCCATACAGAGCAGGAATTCAGAACGTAGAGGCTATGACAAAATCCAGATTTAACTATTTGAACTGGAAAACACATCAGTTTTTTTTTTTCCTTTTTCTGACAGAGAGTAAATTTGATTTTAACGAATACTAGCTCTGTCAGTTAAATTACAGAGTAGATATTCTCCACGACTTAAATGAGCTAATGAAACGGATAGGTTTAAAGCACATAATGAGATAAGAGCATTCAAAACTATTATAATAGCAAAGGTGAATTAAAATGAACAACAGTTCACTTTCTCACTACCAGATTAAGCAAATGTGGTCCAGCAAAAGAAGTGCAGATGCAATTAAGACTGTTTTGCTGAGCCCTGGTAAAGCCTTTGCTGGGGTGGTATGCAGTGTTAGAAAGGAATTGATTCTAAAACCTCTGTAACAAATCTTTTACCAGGAAGGGTGCTGCTCATTTGCTTTCAGTGAGACTAAGTCAAATGTGATAGAAGTTCCATTATTTGGGGCCTTCATGCACTTCCGGTAAGCAAATCATAACATGATTGTTGCCACCCAGCAGCAGCAGCAGCAGCAGCAGCAGCAGCAGCAGCAGCAGCAGCAGCAGCAGCAATTAAACAACTCCAAAAGAGTCAGACAGCTGCACGCTACAAGGCTCCCTCCCCCCACTCTCATCCCTTGATTTTGTAGCAAGATCAAGTGTTTACATTTCTAGAAGAAAGAAAATGAGTAATGGAATCAATTCAGAATTTTGCTTTATTCTTTGCTGGTCAAATATGAATATGTAAGCTACGCAAACACTCCTGTCATTTAACTCCATTAATTCTGATAACCATTCCTTTTTATGTTAATCACCCAAACAGTTAGCATATGTATAAAATAACTAGGTCATATTTGGCTGAATGTGTTCAAGTAATATCTCTAACTACAAACTCATCCAAGAGAAAAGGATTTAAAACAGAAACCATCACATGATCTTCAGAAATTAAATGTAAGCAAAATGTGTATAGTTTTTTTTTTTTTTTTTTTAAAGGAGTTATAAGTACAACACAATTGGAAGGTCTTTTATCTTTTTGGATTCTTCTATGAAACAAGAATCTTGTCTCTAAGAACCTGTTACCACCGTCTATTGGCGCCAGGTTATTTTGTTATTTATTTATTTTTATTAAAACTATAAGATATGTCTTTTTAACAGGAAAAGGTAGCAAAATTCTCTTGATAAAAATCAGTAGTGTCGAGCTGGAAGAACATTACTGATATTTTTGCATAAAAGTGGCCATGCAGATCGCTGCTTTGACTAACAGGATGAGCTTCACGTTTATAAAGGGCCTTTGTAAACCCGTTTGCTTTTCAAGTCATGGAACCTCTTTAATTTGTCCATGTCAAGTACGTTAATACTTCTGGTAGTGTTTTTTCAAATGTTCTTTTAAAACTGTAAACATCCGGGAAGTCAGCAAATGACGGGCACTATCTGATAAACTTGTAAATACTTACACAGAGTCCTCCTCTGAGGCTCTTGGGTTTCTGAAGAGAAAATTGTGGACACAGAACTCTTTTCTCTCATTCTGAATTCCAGAGGACTCTGGCTTCAGAGGATATAAAAGGAAGGTCAGTCTTAGGGCTCTCTTGTGCCCCTCTCTAAGATCATGAATCAACCCCTAGAGCATGAGCTTGGGAATCATCATAGGAAACACGAGGTTGTGTGCACAGGAAATACAAGGTTGTCTGCACAGGCAATACAGGGTTGTTTCTAAGAGGAAAAAAACAAAATAGAGGACATGCCCGGCCAGGGAACAGAGTACCTGGGAGTTACACAGACCCAAACCTCAGGGGTTACAAATCAAACCAATGAGAGCCTCCACAGTGAGACTGAGGTGTCCCAAGTGTTCAAACACAACAGGGCACCATCTTGAAGAATCTCTCAGTATGTTCAGTTGTGCCTGAATAAGGGAGTTACTGGCTGTCTTTTTACCTGCGAAGTGTGAGTTCTTTTATCAGCAGTCTTAATGTCTTAAACTATAGTTGTCAGTGTGGGAAAACTGAAATAGACCATGTACACAAAGGTATTCTTTCTTTCTTTTTTTTTTTAAACTTTATTTATTCACCATTGCTCTCTCCAGACACACTAGAAGAGGGCATCAGATCCCATTACAGATGGTTGTGAGCCACCATGTGGTTGCTGGGAATTGAACTCAGGACTTCTAGAAGAGCAGCCAGTACTCTTAACCACGGAGCCATCTCTCCAGCCCTTAAAGTTATTATTTCTTGACATATAGTTTCCCAGCCTCCATGAAAACATCACCAGAGTGGTATATTTTAAAAAAGTCTTTAAAGAGTACTTTGTTATCTGAAGAACATCCCAAAGATAAGTTTACCAACCAGGATGAATCCAAGTATTTAAAACCATGTTGGTAATTATGGAGTTTGGTATACCATTGAAAAGTATCTTATGATATTGAAAAATCATTCAAAGTTATGAAACAGTAAACATTTCCTCACACACATCACAAATCTGCCTTCGATAAAAGATGTGAGAAAACTTGACTATAGTCATTAAAGTAAAAAAAAAAAAAAGGTGGAAAAGAAAAATTCAAATGTCAAAGTCTAACTACAACTAAGGAGGGCAAATAATAATACTACCTGTTCTAGGTCCCACAGAGGCACTAATAATTAAAGTGACAGAATGAAAGGTAGGCATTTATATACAGTCAGTAGCCCACAGTTCAATTCCATGTCCTAACGTGAGGTCCATAAATATCTAAACTTTGACGACCTCTGAGACAGCATGCCTATATATATACAGAACCCTGTGACATGACTTAACATATGGATACACAGTATCACATTCCCAGCCATACAGAATAAAATAGAACTGTTTTTTAACTACTTCAATAAAGAAAATCAACACAGCTTGTAATTCAGGAATATTACACATCACAACAACACTAATACTATAAATGATATTGACTAAAGCTCAATGCGACTGTAGCCCTGTTAGTCTCATCTGGTCAATGCACAGGCAGTCAGGAACCTGCCGGAAACTCCTGCTCTCTGAAGCTGTCTCATACACAAGGAAAAATATTAATTGCATCTGTCATTTAAACAGGAGAACCACACACACGTGTATTTACACATACAGGCTTCGGGTTCCTATTCACACAAGAGGAGAGGCTTGTGTTTGCTTGTTTGCTTATTGGAGGAGCTGCCTGCCATGCGTACAACGACTGTGGTGATTTATCATTGCCAAGCTGCTCGGGGTTAGAGCCTCCTGTGAGAGACACTCCTGGCATCCTGATGAGGATATTTCCAGAGACAATTAATGTACGGAAGATGAACCCTCAAAGTGGGGAGACAGGATGGGCTCAAAGGAGCCAATGGAGAAAGCAGAAGTCCAATGACGAACCCTACAAGCAGAAGCTACATGGATCTCCCACCCCAACTGTGTCTATGTCAGATATTCTGATGGAGGGTAACTCACTAACCAGCGTTTATGGCTTTTCACTTAGTCCTGGATTATCTTAGATTTGCTTACACAAAATTTCAGTGTTCATCTCATTGACTCGAACATAGATTCTGATAAAAAGTGGAGTCTCGCCATGGGTCACCTCTTTTCCATAACACGATTTTCTAATTCAGCATGATTCCTTGCTTGACTTCTGTCTTGCCGAACAATCCGGGGGGGGGGGGGGGTGGGAACAAGTATTTGTGACAGTCTTAGGTGTCTCCCCTCTCCCTCAAACTGTTATTTATCTCAGTACCTTGATTAGTACATACCATATGATAGATGTTC
The DNA here is from genome assembly GCF_011762505.2 of Arvicanthis niloticus. NCBI lineage: Eukaryota > Metazoa > Chordata > Mammalia > Rodentia > Muridae > Arvicanthis > Arvicanthis niloticus. Next base: position 38,483,570 of record NC_047673.1, read on the forward strand.
AAAAAATAAATCCAAAATAAACAAGCACTATGCATTTAAAGGAAATATAAGAATAAGATTCTTTTCATAAATCCGACCCTCTAAGTAGCCAAAAATATAAATAATTAAGGAATTTCTATTACAGTTTAAGAAGATAAGATTGATATCAATTTCAGAATCCATGCTTTAAAAGAATTTTGCTGAAAATTACAAATATGTAATTGGATTAAAGAAAATAATGTAAACCAATGATTCGTGACATGGGTCACAGATTAGCTTCTTACAACATTATCTATCAGATTTAAAGCAAACGAGCACTCTATAAAGAAATGAGAAGGCAAACTAGGCGATTTGCTCAAAGGCCAGCAAGTCGCAGAACACGTCTCAATTACTTTACCTCACTGATATTTGCATTGCATATACTTTAGATAAAATACTGTCCTGGCTCTTTAAATACTTTACATACTATTTTCATTTTTTCATTCAACATATACCACTTGTAGAGCAGTTTGGCCAGTCACTAGGGAAAAGAGCTACGCTGGGCCAATGACTATGCTAATTGCTTGTGAGCCTATAGCAGCAGAGTAACAATCTTTGCCTTACGTTTCAACAAAGAAGGCACAGTAATAGTAAACGTGTTTATATTTTTCAACAACGCACTGCATATTACACATCATTTATAGTACTACTCAAAACTATTTTTATCAGAAACATTTCATGAGTTACTTCTAGTTGACAGGAAGATGTAGACATAATGAAAGGAGAAATTGTCCTATGTAATACAGATATTAATCATCGAACGTTTCATAGGAGCCTGGGTGGGTTTGGCTGCAGAAAGCATAGACTTTATTTCTCCGCTGTATCAATGGTGCAGTAAGAGTCTGGTGAGTAGCCAGACTGCAGAGAAACTTTTAAGTATCTACAGGTGCGTTTGGAGAAGGATGGCTTTCTGCTGCTGCTACATTACTTGTGATAAGCATGGTGGTCGAGGAGGAGCTAATGTGGGAGGAGCGAGGAGAGGAAGAGGAGAAGGAAGAGGAGGAGGAGGAGGAGGAGAGAGGAGAGAGATAGCAGCCATAGAGAACCATGCAGGAATAGAAACCCTAAGACACCCTGTTTACATAATCAAGAAGGTAAGCCTTCTGCAATGCCTCCATCCACTGGAAAGAGAAGCTCCCTTGATGAGGGCTGGGATAGGACAGAGTACAGGTGAGTAATTATGCTGATTTAGCAAAGTGGCAGGAAGGTTCTAGCTGGCTAGGTTTCTATTGGCAGGCATGCTTCCCTCCTTTTGAGTGGGCTGTAAGTCCAATGAAGACAACTGTTGCTTGCTGCCATGGTATGACAGATACTACTGGACCTTTAGAACATCTTGCCATGCTGGTCAGTGTTGTGGTTCATAGGCATCATGGCTGGACAAGATCATTGCTTTCCTTTGGCAGCTTGCATAGTTCTTTCTGGTAGAGTGGAAACCGGATCAGCAGATGGAGGCTTTTAGGTTAACTACAGCTCAAATAACCAGAGACAGTTGTCCTAAGCATTCAGGGACTTCAATAATAAGGAATTACCTTCAAACCAAGGGTGATAGCAATAGCCTGTATTTTTTTCAGTAATCACTTGGATCACACTGATCAAAAAACTCAAATGGAGGTTACTCATTCTTGATACTAGAGGTTTGTTAGATAGTCTATGGCTGTTTTGGGGTACTGTCAGTCTGAGTGGTAGGACTTCATTTAATACATACATATATGTATATAGTATAGTATATGTCTATTCATACATTTATATGTATTATACAGGAAAACAGCAGTTGTACACAATGCAATTGGACTGTGGTGGGGCCCAGCTCCTACAGGGACATCTTCAATACAACTTCTGTACCTAATTCTCAGGAAACATCTCAGAAGAGGGGGTGTGAGTGCCAGGGGACCTCCAGGTGTCTGTGTCTTGTGAAAAATGGCTCCACAAACATCAAGGAACAGCAGCTATATCAACAGACATACTAACATGAAAGGGGAGAAATGTTGAGGGGTCGTACCCCTAGACAAAGAACTTTGGGTGACTCTTAATCGTAGAGAGAGGGAAAGAATTAGCTTCTTCCAGGGTAGAGACTTCTAACTGCTTATCTCATACAAAGTGGTCAGTCCTGAAATCATATACACAAACAAAATGGACTTATCAGGATATACATACACAATACATACATACATATGTAATCTGTACATATACATATATGTAACAATAATAATCAAAGAAAAAGAGGCCATCAATTTGAGAGGAAGCAGGGGGAAAGATGAGAGGGACTGGAGGGAAGGGACATGGGAAGGGTTGGAGGGAGGAAAGGGAAGAGAAGAAAACAATGTAATTATAGTTTAATTAAAATATATTAAAAAGCACTGTTAAGAAAAAGAAACCAAATTTAAAAAAATCTAAGTTTCTTCACATCAAAAAAGAGAGAGGAAAGTTTAATTTTTGCTTATCTTAAAGAAGTTTAGGTCTAAAACAAAGTTCAGAGTTGCCTTAAAACAAAGGGAAACTTAACTCCCTTATTGTGAAGTCAGGATGACATCAGTTGAAATGCTTTTTTTGGTGGTGAGGACTGAACCAGGGTCTCATATATCCTGGGCTAGCACCTGCCACTTAGTCAGGTCACTTGACTTCCTGACGGGGAGAGAATGTCTGCTGCTAAGTCAGAAGAAGCCCTGAGCTTCTGTGTGGGTCAATGGGAATGAGTCCTCTTGGGATATTCTTCCTTAGAAGCAGCTACTGCATTCTGAGAAACCTAAACCACATGGGAGGGCTGTGTTCAGATGCTCCATTCCACAGCCACAGCAGAGCTGAGCACATGTAAATACCTGACATCAGCTGCTAGCCAGTTGAGTGAGCAGTCTTGGGCTTCCAGCTTAATGGAGCCTTCAGGCAGCCTCGGACATCTGGAGGCAATTGCATGAGAAGGCCTAGCCAAAAATATACGAACAGCCTAGGCAACCGACAGAATTGCAAGGGATGAAAAAAAAATGCCTTGTCTAAACTGGTGAATGTTGAGATGGTTTCCTACGCAGTACTAGACAGGCAGTGTAGTTGATGTGCTCGGTTTTTTAAACTTGGAATTTGCGGGGCTGAGAAAACACTCGGGTGGAAAACGTTCCAGAGAAGTACCGTTCGGTTTTATATAGTTGATGTCTGGAGCTAAGGCAGACAGCGTAGGTTGCACTTACTGACGGAGTCAAAGTTACACAGAAGGTAGGTAAGGATAAGAACCCACAAGACCAAGTGTAATTATATTGTGGCAGACCAGGGTCCTGAGAAATTGCCACACTTAGCGACCAGGTGAAAGGGGATGTTCTAGATAAACAGATGTTGCTGCTAAGAGTGGATCAAAGACCACTGGTCATTGTGGCGTTACACAGGCTATGGCGGTGAGTGTTTCAAGTAAGATTTTTTAAAAATAAGGGGAGAGCTCAAGGATGAAAAAAAGGGACGGATGTTCACTGGGGCAATTGGCAGCAACTGGATGACCTGCTAATCATGAGTTGTGGTGGGTGGTGGTGACAGAGGCCAACCATGTCAAAGGAACAGTGCAGAAAAGAGACTGTCATACACGCATATGAAAGGTAAGGCGTGGGTTTAGAGAGTCTAAGTTAAGAGGAGAATGGTAGGCTGGAGATGGAGGAGAAGGAAGAAGCCAAGGGTTTTTACTTTTCATGAAATGGAATGTTTCTATGCCTGCTGGACCATATCAGCATACTGGGGAAAATAAAAAAAAAATTACTTTTGTTAATTACTTTCAAATTACACATACGTATGTGAGTCTGGGTGTGCATATGTGTGCGTAAATTCAGTTGCCCTCAGAGGTCAGAGGCGTCACATCCCCTGGAGCTAGAGTTACAACTGGTTGTGAGCTGCCCGATGTGGGTGCTAGAATGGAACTCGGGACTTCTGAATGAGCAATACAGGCTCTGAATTCCTACACCACCTGTCCATCCCCTTAATGGAGAGATTTTAAAGATACAAAGTAGAATCAAGAATGTTAAAGAACAAACCCCTTGAATGTTGGGAAAGAGTGGGAGGAGAGATTCACAAACATGTGGTCTGGTGGTTTACAATGACTATCAAATTACCAGGGTCTAGAATCACCTAGGAGGCAGATCTCTGAGCCTGTCTGCAATGGAGTTTCTAGACTGGGTTAGCTGAAGTGAGACTAATTCCATTAAATATGGGGAATGCCATACCATGGGTTGAAGTCCTGGGTTGAATAAAAAAGGAGAAAGTGAGCCAAGCATTAATTTCTCTCTGCTTCCTAAGGATGTGATGCAATCAGCTGCCCCGGCTGCCCACACTACACGTTTCCCACCATGATGGACTGTCCTGTCAAACTGTGAGACAACACCCCCCTTCTTTAAGTTGCCTCTGATTGGTATTTGGTTCCAACAATGAAAAATGTAACTAATATACGTATGAATAGAGATTTGCTTATATGAAACCAAGAACATGCCCTCTGAAAGTTTCTGTTTTTCTGTTTAATAGATTGCAAGGTGGGGTTTGGGGTGGAATAGGGCGATCTGAAATCACCGTTGGGAAATACAGAGGCTAGAACACCGCCAGGAAGATACAGTGCGGGGAGCCAGGCTGCTCAGGTTGGCAAGCCAAGAAGTAAGTGTTATTAGTCCCTCTTTACGTGTGAAGAAATCAAGGCTTGGAAGGTTAACTAACTGGTTATAAAGTAAGCATGTGAAGGAGCTCGCATCCGAGGGTAGTCCTGTGCAATTCTTTCCAGTACATTAAACTAAATGAGTCTGTTGGTCCGGGGAGTAATTTTAGTTTCTAGAAGGAAGCCATTTGAGATCCAAACTCTAATCTTGCTTGATTATCCTCTTTGTCCATTCCTATTAGTGTTTCAAGAGAACCCACACTTCTGCTATATCGTCCCTACCGTTCTTGGCCAAGGAAAAGCATTAGGAATTGTGAATAATGGACAACGGTGCCACACGGATTCCCCTTTTAGATGTCACCACCTCCGAGGAGCTTCTGTGCAGGACTGAGGGCAAGCAGGAAGGTTACAGAGCCATTAGCACAGTGACAGTTTCCTGACGTGGCCTCAGGAGATACAAGCGAGGGGAACCACAGAGGTAAGAGTATTGCATATCAAAACTGGGAAGTAATTTTCTTATTGTCGTTAGCACAGCTAATTCTCCTACTGAATTCTGTGCCAGATTTTAAGTATTTTCTAAGGTTGTGGTCTCAGAGAAGTTTCAAAGAGATTATGATCTGCTTTGTCTGGACAGTTCACAGGTCTAAGGTGGTGGGTGATGGGTCATGGACATTGCAAATTTACCATACAGGTCCTTTTTCCTTTCCCTTTCCTTTCCTTTCCTTTCCTTTCCTTTCCTTTCCTTTCCTTTCCTTTCCTTTCCTTTCCTTTCCTTTCCTTTCCTTTCCTTTCCTTTCCTTTCCTTTTTCTCTGTGTTTCTGCCCTCCCTCCCTTCCTCCTCCCTCCCTCCCTCCCTCCCTCTCTTCCTTCTTTCTTTTCATTACAAGAAGTAGATTATAGGTTCCTCCTTTCATGCGAATAGTCTCTTCCCAGCCCACTGAAGAACTAAATACCAAGAGTCTCTACTTGAAAAACAGACAGAATTACATCTTTACAATAATGGGCATTTGGGGCTTTATCTGGGAAATAGTAAAGTAGACAAGTGAATTGTGTAGGTCACGTGTGCTAAGACATAGCTTCTCCTACCCTCGACCTGAAATTTCCATAAATTCCATGGTTCTGTGGCCAAGCTGGAGGGTCACTTCTCTGGAGCTCACAGGTAAGTCAGGAAAGGGAGGTCTGGGGCCATCTACTTTGGGAAAGATTTCTTTATACAAGGATGGAAAAGTTACTGTGCACAAACATGTACACAGTTACTGCAGTGGTACATATTAACAATCTGTCAGTTGAGAGGAGTAGTTTCTGAAACCTTAGTTCCCAATAAACTATGACGTTATTTTCTTATTAGCATTTATCGGGGGAGATATAATGAAGCAGAATAGAAAGTACTGGAGCGTATTTCTCGATGGAAAGACAAAGATGAATTTAGGAATTACATTTATAGATAATGCCCATGTTCTTGGGTGTGCAGGTTTGGTGAACATGTATTTCTCTCTGCTATTACAGTCAATAGGCTTACTAACTGTATTCAGAGATCTCTCAGGGAGCTACAGTATATAGAAACTGTATTCCTATGGTGTGCTTTGAACGTTCTGGAGCTGAGAGGATCTCAGATAGTTTCTTTGAAATTCCCGTGCAAATCTGAACGAAGAGTCGCTTTGCCCAATGTACCAAAGTAAATAGGTGGAGGAGCCCGGATTTGAACATGTGCCTATGTGCACTGAGAGATGCTGATGTGAGCTAGTATTCCCTAGAAAAGAATGTCGGCAGCCACACCTCAGCCTGGAGTGAGCATCTTTGTACTTTCTCAGTGTCCCGCATTTTGAGTTCAGTGTTGCTAATTAGCGACAATGTTTTCCTTTTAATGACAACAGGTTTGGATGCTATCAATAAACAAAATGTCCAGAATAAACATGGATTTCTTTAGAGTTATGATTTGCTATTTGTAAAAATAATCCCTGGTGTAACTAATAAGACCTATTTGACTAACTTTGTGCTGATCATCCACTTAAAAAGATAGCCTCAATTTCAGTCAATGCAAGCAAATAGATCTTAATTCCTGTGTAGTTTCCTGATCTGTTTACACTTGGTGCCATAGCCATCATGCTAATTAAAGCATTACTTCTATGAAACGTGCTACTTGCAGTTTCAGTTAAGAAATATTTCTTCTTTGACATTATCCCACTCTGCAGTGATGCTCTGTGGTGACATGGCAGATACCAGATTATAGTTCTTTGTATGGAAGGTTCTATATGGGGGAGTATTTACTAGTATTGTGAAAATTTTAAGGTCTAAAATTCCTTGGTCTTTTTAAGGTGGAAGAGAGGTACTGTAGACACAGCAATGGTTCTCAACCTTGTTAATGCTGTGATCCCCTAACACAGTTCCCCATGTTGTGGTGACCCCTAACCATAAAGTTATCTTCGTTGCTACTTCATACCTGTAATTTTGCTATTATATGAATTGTAATGTAAATACTGCTATGCAGACAAGCTTAGGAGGCCCCTGTGAAAGGGTCTCTTGACCCACAAAGGGGTCACAGACCCACAGGTTGAGAACCACTGTCAGAGAGTAGTATTCCTCAAGTAAATGATGAAAGGTAAACAACTGAGAACATGCTCGAATCTTCAGCCCACCAGTAAGGGAGAGCATCAAAAGAGGTGCTGGCTTTGTTCTCTCCTTGCAAAGATTTGAGGCGTGCAAGATGCAAATCGCTGGTGGGAAAGCATAGCTCAAACACCCCAGGGAGGGAGCAGAGGAAGAAGAGCAGAGGAAATCCCTTAAAGCAAAGAATTCATTGCATGTCAGAAGACAATGATATCTGGGACTTTGCTTTGAGAAAGAACTTACCAGCATGTTCTTCAAAGCAGCAGGGGAGATCCCTGCTGAGGTGTGTACCTGTGCACCCATAAACAACCTGAAACTACGCCCAACATGGATGGATTTGGGTGCATCAAAATGGATGCACGTGTCCATTTTGAGGGGGTTTATATTGGAAAAATAAAATACAGCATTCTCTTGCCGCATAAATTCCATTTTTATTCAGAGACAACTGAAAAGTCTCTATTACCTTAAAGTGAAAACTTTAAAAAGGTTTGGAGGAAGGGCAACTGGGGGAAAAGGTTAGTAAGTTACAATCCTTTAATGTGGTTTATATTTAAAAGCTTTTATAATAAGATTAGTATGCTATCCTGACTCCATGTGCAAGGCCAATTAAGAAAACGTAATATACCCAAGGTACCATGAAAGACGACACTCTGAACTGTATTCGAGTCATCTCCAGAAAACAAAACTCAGAACAGGCTTGTAAAGAAGAGACAAACCATCAGCCGCCGAAGGCAGGCAGTTGTATTAGCTCTGTGATAAACGTGTTGAACTTTAAAGTAAATTAATAAAAATATTCATGAGCAGATGATATCTGCCACCTCCAAACCTTTTTTCTTTTTTCATATAAGCTGAATGCAAGCACAGTTAAAGCCAACTTTATGGAGAGTGACGTTAGAGAAAAAAATAGAAAGCCAGAGGCTCCAGGATTCTTTCTCTTACCATTGTCGCCAGAAGGTAACGATACAGTGTTTGTTGGCATGGTGTCAGAATTCACTTTTCCATTCTCGAATGTGTCATTTTCGGTCTGCTGTAAGTGCCAGTTGAGGCCAAATAGATGCATTGCTGGGGGTAAAGCATACAAGTTGTTTAAAGGTCTGTTGTTCCAAACTCCAAAGGCACGTGCTTTGCATATTCATAACAAGACTCATATGTAAAGTTCACATTCCAGCTTATGAAACAGCAAGAATAATTGTGCAATACAAACTATAAACAGGATTCCTCGAACACATGCACTCTACGCAGCAGTGCCCTGCACAATGACAGCACTTCAATAATGATTGAGTGTTACTCAGTTAATTGGTACCAGAAAGGACTTAAGCAGGAGGCACTATTTATTCTGGCTTGTCTGTGGTCCACATTTTAAGAAAGCTGTAGAATCATCTGCAGCAGCATTCACCAACTCAGGCTGGTCAAAGATTTATCACGCTGTTACAATTGTGCCATGTTCTCTAAAACCATGATTTTTCCATTGGATTGTGCTAAAAAGCAAAAACTTCTTTCACAGAGGAACCGGATGACATATGGAATGATCAGGGTGAACTTAGGTGTGTAAAACAAAAGTGTAATAATCCTCTCTCTCTGTCTCTTTCTCTCTTTCTCTGTCTCTGTCTGTCTCTCTTTATCTTTCTCTGTCTCTCTTTCTCTGTCTCTCTCTGTCTCTCTCCCCCCATCTCTTCCCTCCCCTCCCTCAGTCCCCCAACCTCTCGTTCTCTCCTTATCTATCCATCATCGCCCTGTCTTGGAACTCTCTATATTAACAGTCTTCGAACTCACAGAGATCCACCTGCCTCTGTCTTCTACATGCTGGAATTACAGGCGTGTGCTACACTTTAAATGGAAAAGAATCAATTTTGAATTTATAGCATGTGATTCAATCCAACAACATGCACCTATCAAATAATTCATGTGAGTTTTTGAAGTGGGAATGATGACAATTTTATAAAATTATAATTCATATAGTTATTAATTTTTTTGTTTATCAATTCCTTGTTTAAAATATTTAGAAAACATAACCTGAGAACTATATATGATTACGAGTGTACAAATTCAATATGAATTAAATTTTCATATATTATTTTTATTAATTTATATAAAATATTTAGGACTATGTCAATAGCATTTTAACTACTAATAATGATGAGACATTGACCTCCAGTACATGGAGATAGTATAGAAATGATTTTCTCAGCAAAGCTGCATACTCAGAGAGGAAACCCAATGACCGCCATGTTAGTGTATTATGAAAGAGAATTTTGTTTTGATATTTTGATCATTATGTACATTGGAATTGACAAGTGATCTGGAAAAAGACAGGTGTTTCCAGAAAGCATCTTAAGGGTAGGTAGTGTGAGAACTGACTCCAACAGAGAACTGTTATTACATATCCAAGTAGTGTTGTTAAAAACAAAACAAACAACTCCCCCAAAACAAAACAACCCTCCCCCCCAAAGCAAAACAACTCTCCCCCCCAAAAAGACCATAAGGGCAAAGAGCACTGTCTTTGGATGTACTTAGACTTTGGTTTGATCCTTAGTGTAGTATTTAATCTCTGAAAAATTCATGATCCATATTGTGTTTACCTAAAAACGAGGCATGTCTCGCTTATTTAATAGATGTAAAAATTCAACAGAATATAAGAATTATAGTTTACATTCAGCAGGCATTTTTCCTGCAACACATATTTTATTTATGTACTCTAGATTTCAGATTACGAACGCATTTGGTGTTGCCTAACCAGACCATGGCACCTTTCAATAAGCCTCCCGTTCAACTATGCAACACTGCCAACTCACTGGAAATCCACCTCATTGTTCAAGATGGTGGAAATGGACATCTTGGAGAAGACTATCTAGACTGTCTTGATGTCTTTAATTTCAAAGGGTTTTTACTTTAAAATTATGTGTATGTGTGTGTATTGTGTGTATGCACACACATGGGAGTGTCCCTAGTCTCCAGATAACATTGAGTCCTCTGGAATTGCAGTTACAGGCTATGTGTGCTGTCTAACATGGGTTTGAGCTAAGTTTAGGACTAATGATACTTTGTGCACTTCAATAAATCAATGAATGAAAATTAGCAATACTTCCAGCTTGTGAAAAATTCAAATCTAAGAAAATACTTTTGTAGGTAAGATAGTAGTTTTTGAAAAAGTAAATATAAAATAAACCTTAAACAAATAAATATTATGCATATTATTAATTAATAGGCGACTTCTTCAGTATAATACATGAAAGACAGCTGAGTGAAAGTCTATTATTGTTATATATGATCGATGGGATGTTTTAAGATGTTGATAATTTCAGGAAGTTGTCCTGTTAATAACATCTGCCATAAATGCACAATGTTAGTAAGAAATACAATAAACAGAGTGATGTCTATGCTGTATATCTGTTACAAATGCATAAACACATACTCCTTGTTTAAAGTACGGTCTGTTTAAACTCTGATTTCACAAATTAAGATATAGGCTTTAGGATTCTTGAATTTGTAAGTCGTCATCTTACAAGGGGGTATATCTTCATCTGTCATTTTGCATTAAATTACATAGTGTGTGAACAGCCAAATGTCAGGAGCTTTATAAACATTTATCGCTTCACACACTCTTCAAGGTTTTCCATACTTCAGCAATTTCTGGGAAAAATAATGGGAGCTGGTTCTGCAGACGGCAAAGGGTTAGCAGGCGGGCTCTACCACAGCAACGATCAATACAGACCGTCTCTGCTTCCAATGGTTTGCTTTCTGAGTTTTCAACTTTACAAGGGTACAAAACCTACACACCTCCAGCAGACCATATAGCTTGGTTTGGGGTCTTTTCCTGGTCCAGCAATATGGAGGGAGTTACTTTTTCACGACAGTTGGGAGGGTCACTAGGCTACGGATTGTTGCTACTCACGGACCACAATTCAGGAACAGACTCTCCGGTACTCTTGTTCCTAAGCTGGAGCAGGAAGTTTGGTAGGAAACACGTACTGAGTGTGTTTCGTTGTCTGATATTTTTAAATCTCCAGTGGGTTCATTGGGATAAAAACCATTACCTGTATTCTATAGGGGCCAACTTTCCACAAGAAATAATTTATAGTTATTGTCATGTTTTAACATTACATTTTCTTGAATCATAGATTTGAACATATTACTGGTTTTGCTAGACTTTGAGGGTAGAGATAATCTATGGGATTGTACACAGATATCAAATGTTAAAAAGTAAAAGGATGTTTGTGTTAGGAGAGCTATTTCTTTTTTCTGCCAGATGGGTAACAGCTTTATTATACATGCACACACACACACACACACACACACACACACACACTATGCACACATCACACACAAGCACATGCAGACACACAATCATTACAACAATATCAGTAAGATGGGATTCATCTACTTAAGATGCTGAATTACGAGCACCACAGCCAATGGCACATCTGGCCATCTCCCTGGAAACAGAAGGCAATGAGTTGTCTGGCCTTAGGATATTACCTACTTTAAAACTGCCATTGTTTGGAGTGAGCTCTGATGCTTATATATACCTCACGTTACACTTGTATCCATGTGTAGGATTAATGGGAGAGAGGAGGGGGCAGGCCGCAAACTCAGTCAAAACCGTCCCACAAATTACTAAACAGTGGTGTAATAAAACTACATGGATATGTTGGCAGACAAACACAGGGACAATTAGCCTAATTAAACACATCTGCAAATAAAGATGAGTGGGCACAACTCTTCAATCCTGAACTGGAAAACAGATTTGAACCCATGGGAAAGTATTGCGCATTCTTCATGGTCACCATGAACTTGCTCTTGCTAAACCGACCCTGCAAGCGCTATTGCTTTCCAGACCACAGCTACATTCTGTCAGAGCCTAAGAGACAACAGCTAGAATAAAGGTGCACACAGAGTGTGGCTGCAGAACAGGATGGAAGTGACTCCGTCACCGGGACGACGGCAGGATAGGCTCTGTGAAGTATAAATCCCATGTGTCAGGAAGAAAATGACAGGATTAAGCAACTCCATGTACTGTGTTAGTGACTGTCAGCCCTCAGCCCCAAAGACTGCTCTGCAGTTTGAAACTATGATTTGTCTCGGCAAGGGGTGGGGGAAACTTACTGCCTGTATGAACTTCTGGTAAGATTGGAAAAGGTTACAACTTCTGGAAAACAGTATAGTGACCCCTCAGAGAAATTAAAATCTCGGGGCTGTCTGATCCGGCTCTTGTTACATCTCAAAGGTGGTGAAAGTTGATGTGAAAATCTCAGCTCACTGTACAGCCCTGCCTAAGCCAACTCTAGTCATAAGGATCTAGGTGATATCACGTCCTCCACAGGGATGACCGCATGAATAAAGGAAGTGTGGGCACATGCATCCTGAATATTATTCAGACTTAAGAGGGGAGAATCCCGCTGGATACAGTTATAGTTGAAATATGAAGACCGATGTTGGATGGAATAGACTAATTACAGAAAAGCAAACATGGCTCCACTCACACGCCATCTGAAAATTTCAAATTCATAGCAAAATACAGTAGAATGATGGCTAACAGGGACTTATGATGGAGGTAGAAATTGGGGGGGGGGCATTTGATGGGCATGAAGCTTCAGCCTTGCATTTTGAAGCAGCTTGGGAGACTGATTCCATAACAATGCAAACCCAAATTAGTATGTCCAAACTGTCCAATTAACTGGTGTTGCTGGGAAGTTTATAGCTACGGAGTACTTGCTTACTTAGTTTTGCTTCTATATGTGTATATGTGTGTGCTCATATGTGTAGGCTTGCTCCCATGTGTTGGGGGCACATGTCTGCACATGTGGAAGCTCGAAATTGGCACCCGGGTCTTCTTCAATCCCTCTCCACCTTGTGCACTGAGCCAGGGTTTCTCAGTTGAACCCAGAGCGTGCTGATCAGCTGGTCCGTCGAGCCAGCCAGGTGGCCCTGAGGCTCCGCTCTCTGCCCCCAAGGTTTGTGGGGTTACAATGTTATCTATACCTGTCCATATTTTAGGTGAACTCTTGGGATTTGAACTCTGGTTGTCATGTCTGCATTGTAAGCCATCTCCTTAGCCCCAGGGGGTGTATATAATAAAACCCCTTTCAGTGGTTATGAGATCTCTTGGACTGCCTCATCAAAAGTAGCCTCTCTTGAGACTCACCCTCTATACATGTCAGTGGTATCTGTCAACATCAGTCACCCAGCCTCACTGTCTTAGCCTGGTCTAGTAGGCCAGGTAGTTGAGGTACCCTCAACAATTCCTGTGCGAGTGTTCTGATAGGCTACTGTACAGCAGAATATCTCTTCTCTGGTCCCCTAAAGCCTTGTAACAGTTTTCAACCATAAAATGTAGCTACAGTCAAGTTGTATTACTTCCCGGACTAAGCTTCAAGAGTCACCTATGTAATTTGCTGCCTATCCACGTAGGGACTACAGAAGCATACCGAATAGTGCTGTTAGCATGGGTCCCGGAGTGCGCGCAATCATTACGCTGCACACGTACTTAAGCAAAAATAAGCCAGCGTGTGAGCCAACCGTAGTGAGGTACTTCTGAGGTGGTTCAAAATAACCCCCGTCTCTTGGTATTCATGCAAGCCCTTATGCATGTCCCTCCCTTTGAATGCACGCCTGATTTAGTAACTTGCTTATAACGGGAAGCATAAGGCAGGCAGCGTGGAATGTCTTTTTTCATCTGAGGTTCTCAAAGACCTTAGCTTCTATTTTCGTTGTTCAGATCTCTCCCTTGCACCACTCGCCACGGGGAAAAGCAGCTGTCACTTGCCGTATCAGGCGGTCCCTCGGAGAAGAGCCCATGTGGTGAGATAGGACCCTCACAACCCCCGTGAGCAAGCTGGAGGCACACTCCTCTAGTATGAGTTATGCTTTCAAATGAGATGTCACCCCCAGCCTACAGTCTGACTACGATCTGAAAAGGCTTGAGGTTGGGGCACATTGCTACACTGAAACCAGACTTTACAACAGGCACAGACTTGAGAGAAACATCTGTTGTTTGGAATTTGGAGGTCACTTGCTCCTTCCTGAGTTATTCAACTGTTTATCTCATGTTCCCCGAAAGGGTGAACATGCACCAGGATTGGCCTTGATCTCTCTTTCATCTTGTGTTTATACCTTTAACTTGTAATTCCATGTGGACAGATGACTTTGGGATTGGCGTTGCTAAAAAAACAAAACAACAACAAAAAAGTCTATCTAAACTGCTTCACTTCTAAGTTTGTTTTACATCTGGCATCCCTAGAAAACCTTATAATCACTTGGCTCCCTGGGTCCCCTTTCTCTTCCACCACATCAGTTTAGGTGTGGCAGTAGGTCAACACAAGCCAAGGTGGAATCACAGGTCTGTTAATTAACTGGGTTCTGAGTTATTATCTCATATCTGAAATTCTCAGTTTTCCTGCCCATGGAACATAAATTATGACTATTTTATACATTATTGTAAAATCAAATAAAGATGACGGCTATAAAGGCCATAGAGTTGTGGCAATACTTAATAAATGTTAGATATCATTACTCGTCATCAAAATGCAAACCCTGGGCTGGCAGATGGCTCAGCTGTTAAAATGCTTGCCACACAAGCGTGCGGACGTGCATCTGGATCCCGGCATATAACAATGTGGGGGTGGTGGCATGCATCTGCAATCCCAGTGCTATGGGTTGGAGAAAAAGCGTCCCCAAGAATTTGCTGGTCTACCAGTCAGCCTAGCAGAATCAGTGAGCTCCATGTTCTGTGTGTGATCCTGAGTTCTCAGAAACCTATTCCACTTCAGGAACACAGGCTAAAAAATAAGGTGTGGAGACAGTAAGGACACCCCATGTTGACATGGTAACAGTTAGAAGGAGCACCTACTGTACCCTCTTTCTTTAGGCAGGAGACCATAGATTTTTCAGAGCAGTGGTTCTCAACCTGTGGGTTGTGACACTTTTGGGATCAAATAACCCTTTCATAGGAGTCACCTAAGACCATCAGAAAACACAGATATTTACATTACAATTCATCACCATAGCAAAATCACAGTTATGAAATATCAATGAAAATAATTTTATGGTTGGGATCACCACATGAACATCTGTATCAAAGGGCTGAAACATTTGGCAAGCTGAGACCCACTGACTTAGATGATTCCCCTGCAATACAATTTTAAATTAAGTTGGAACATCTGCCATTTTCCACTCACAAAAAAGAAATTAATGTTCAAGTGAGTGATAAAAGGTTATAATAATATCAATTCTCTGAGTGGCTTATATAGTGTTTAAGCCAAAGATGACTATGAAAACCTATGCTACAGCCACGCAGCCGACTCCAGACCATATCTTTACAAAACTTACTTATTATTGTTATTATTATTGTGTGTATATGTATACACACACCCATCATGGCACACGTGTGGGGATCGGAGGACAGCTTTGTAAAGCTGGTTCTCTCCTTCCACCTTCACACGGGTTCCAGGAATTGCACAGAAGTTTCCAGGCTGCAGCTGCACCTTTTCCTGCTGAGCCATCTCGCCAGCCCTAGAATGTCTCTTTTTAGGCTGGCTATAGGCTTGGACTATAACCAATTTTTATCATGTTGAAAATGAAAATATTTCTTACGTAGTTGAAAAACATTTTCTCTATAACCTCTTAGGTTTTCTTCCCTCAGTAGGTTTTTCTAGTGCAAGTTAAAGGGGGAAAAAACCCTCATGAATAGAAATAATTTTGAGACAGTGTGTTAGTAAAGATATATCAGTAAAATTTTATGAGGGGATTTTTCTTTTAGATCTGAAGACTATTCTGGTGAGAGAAATTACAGCATGCATTCTCTCAATTTTTTTCAAGGTGGATGGAAATTAAGAAACCCATGGCTTTATCGCTACCTCCTCCTTATAAAAGGGGGAAATGCCAGTGTTTTTTTACCAGTGTAAGTTCATTTGACACTTAGCAACAAGCATGTGGAACACTTGAAACCAAAAATGTGTAATTAAATAAAATTATATACCACCAAGTAGCAAATTCAGTGCCGTTTTTAGATTCCCGTTGAGAGGAAAGGTGCCAAATTTGATCTTGTCTCTGGGGACCATGCCACTGAAGTTGTTACCACAGCTACTATTATTTCTACTGGCTGTCTGAGTCCTTGGATCCTGCCAAGTGTGGCTGGGAAGGACGGCTGGTGACAGCTGGTGACAGAGTCCAGCAGGCTGCCAGAACCTTGGAGCAAATGACAAGAGATGTTGTGAAGGGGAGCACAGAGGCAGGCACCTCTTGCCATCAGCAACTTGAGGCCTGAGGAGCACACTCTGAGGTCCTGGCAGCACCGAGCAAGGCTCTTAGCAGGCTTGCCATGACGGCCTAAATGCTGTTTAATATTGCAGGAGCAAGGGAGGCCTCTCACAAAGACAAGAGGCACAAGATAACACGAGAACTGAGGGCTGTCGAGAAAAACTGACTTCAAAAAAATGTCACGCTGGATATCTGTGATTCAGTGTTCTTTAGTCTCCCAAATCTCGAATGTTCACCCAAGCAGGCTAAGGTCTAGTTTCCCTTTCTTGTCCCTTCATCTCTTATCCATTGAGGAATGTCTTCCCCCAGATAATCTGTGAGAGGAAGACTCATTATAGACCCCTTAACAAAAGGTTCAGGAAAAATAAAACCCAGAGCTGATCTTTTACACTTAAAGGGACTGCTGCAATATTGATTGCCCAGGATATCTTCCGGGGCCTTTTGTTTATATTAAAAGGTACCCGAGTCCTAGCCTCCAGTCTGGTTCTATCTATCTGACACATCTCAGCTGGTTCCTGGGCTTCTCTGAGGTTTACATGTTATTTAGATGAAAGTCTACAAAGTCTGGCTGAGATGGTCTCAAAGATCCCTTTTAGATTTACCTTCTATGACATGTCAATATATTTAGGCATCTTTCTTTGAGGGAATAAAAAAAAAAAAATCCCACATCTGGGTATCAGTAACATATCAACATACTAGAACACACTTTTGCTCCTCTATTTTAATTTCAAAAACTACAGTGCATACTTCAAAGTATGATAAGACTTTCACCTGATGTATCTTGTTTTCATTTTTTCTTTTAATTTCATGAATATCTAACTATACGTGATGTACATGTGGAATGACTAAGCTTTACAGGGAAAAAATATGAAAAATACTCTTAAATATAGGGTAATGATTATACTTGATACATACATCCAGAAAGCAACTACGGTTTCTATGTAAGATGAACCCTCTCATGTAAAGACTGTAGTTTATAATGTGGACCCCCATGGTCTATGCTGTCATTAGGAGGACATTGTGTCCTATAAATTAGTTTTTGTTTGGATTTCCTGCTGTGTTTATATGCATGCCGACAGAACATGTTAGGCAACATTTTGGCATTTGAATCCATTACTATTTGTTACTAACTTTTAAGGCTAATATTAGTTCAGCAGCCTTGCTGACCCAAATACAGTTCTTTTGAAGTCAGTATTTCTCACCCGAGTCCACATCCATATGTTTTCCCGTTGTCATCGTGACAAAAGCGGTTACTCTCTTTATCAGCTACATGATGGTTTTGTATGCAGAGGAACCCATGTTTGACGTGGCAAGTTCCCCCGAGAATTTAAGATAACATTATAAAACCACAGGCTTTATGAATGAGCCGATGTAGGGAGGGGGAGAAAGAAAGAAACGGTAAAGGACCAGCTGCCAATATTTTATAATTCTGCTGTAGTTTTCTTTTCCCTCCTTTTTTTTTTTTTTTTTTTTTTTGGTCATGGGTCATAAATAAATGGCCATCAATGTGTCTTGATGAGACATAAATAAATTCAACTCGTACGTCTGTTTCTGCCACATTTGATTTACATTATTTTATATATGATGGGATTTTAAAATTCTACTGCTGAAAGTAATTTATTTTCTTCTCTCACTACATAGACATAATATAAACTCCTCTAGATACCACCAGGAAGTGGTCTTTCCCACTGTCCAGTGACAGTCAAGGTAGAGGCTGAGAAAAACCATGCTGCTGTTTTGGTCACAGAGAGAA
Source organism: Arvicanthis niloticus (assembly GCF_011762505.2). NCBI lineage: Eukaryota > Metazoa > Chordata > Mammalia > Rodentia > Muridae > Arvicanthis > Arvicanthis niloticus. Next base: position 38,501,815 of record NC_047673.1, read on the forward strand.
TGAAGTTGGGATTGTTAAGGCAGATTTATTTTCATACTGTTGCTAGGTTTTTCTACTGGGGGTGGGGGGCTAACTTATGGAAAGAAGCCTTCCCTCTCCTGCTTAACAGAAAGAACACCTTCCTAATGCACTCAGCCTGCCCAAAGAGGCCATGCCATTGCCAGACCAGAGGGTCTTGGAGGAAACAATTGTCAATGTTAAAGAATACGGCTATTTCAAGACCACTCAAAATACAGAATGAAATCATTTATGGGATTTGTGTACTATTCCCTGCCTGCCAAGATGCTGTGCTTGCCTCTATCAGCAACGGTGGCAGAGGACTCATTAGTGACAGTTATTAGCAGCTGGCCGTGAAGGCCCCATGGCTCCTGCTCATTACTCAGAGTTCTGTAGCACTACTGGTTCCTTCTTCATGGGACTGCCTTCTTCACAGCAGCGTTCAGAACTACACACCAAATGTTTATGTACGCAAACGTCTTAACTAAGCGTGTGCTTTTCCTTTGGTTTCATCTGAGTTTTTATAAAGGAGGTAGAATGGTGGAGGTGTTGCTCAGAGGCAGAGCTAGGTCCCCAATACACATTCATAAACATGAAAACAAAAGTCACAGCGCATAGGACCGCCCCGCCCAATAAATCATTGAAATGTTAGGATGCTTTACCATTATTAAAAGATCAAGCTATTAAAATATGACGATTCTGGGAGGAATGTTGATATATTAAATTATGACAAAATCTACCAAAGTAGCCCCTTTTTGTAACAGTGCCATTCCAGTACAAGGTGGTCCCTTCCTGGAGGATGATTTGTGAGCGTGTATGTGCACGTATATAAAGTTCTGAATGAAAACTGGAAATGACTTCAGTGATCATTCTGGGGTCTAGGCACAGGCAGCTCACGTGATGTTCCTCATTCACACATCAAAAGCTTTGAGCTTTTCCCCGCCCGGTTCTACTGTCTGGGAGGAGTCTACTGTGACACCAGCACCTAGCAAGCAGGGACAGCTGTGCTAGACCTTCACCTCTTCACCCTTGACTGTCACCTCAACCCTTACTAAGGAGTGACAGAATGAATGTCTTGGGAAGCCAGTGACCTCAGGCTCACCTGGAATCACTCACCCAGGGAAACACTTCTGCCTCACTATCATCACACTTTTAACTACTATTAATGGCTACTTGTAGAGCATCTGTGGATGGGTTTCAAAACAAAACACAGGGGAAGCTGCAGTGTCTGGCTCCGGGAGATTCGTTTCCAGTGGCAGCTTGCGTCTGTATTTGGTGGTCTCACTCTCCTCGTCTAAAAATAAATGCCCCACTTTCCCACTCTACGCATGCATCTCTCCTCGATGTGTGACTCCTTTCTGAGACGAGAGAGAACTTCTCTGAAGAAGCTAAAAGCATCTAAAAATACCTCTACTCTGGAAATAGAAAATAAAGATGTAAGTTATGATTATTGGAAAATGGCTGAAATAATATGGTCGCGTTCTATTTACAAACGCAAGGCAACTCACAGAGGCTCAGTCCCTCTGTGCATAGAGCTCGTTACAACTAGAACTGTAGTTAATGACAAGATTTAAAGACCATGAGCAGTAGTTCCCCAAGCTTCAGTTCCTCATGTTGTGGTGACCCTCCAAGCATAAAATTATTTTCTTTTCTACTTCATAACTATAACTTGGCTACTGTTATGAATTGTAGTGTAAATATCTGATATGCAGCTCATCTTAGTGACCACTGTAATCAGACTGCAAAGTTGTCTTGACCCACAGGTTGAGAAACACTGATCCAGACTGAAGAAACTGAAGGGAAAGACCTGAAACGTATCCATTTCCTGGAGTAGTGATTCCTAGACATTAAAAAGGAGTACCTATCTCCTCTATGAGATGATTGGAAGCTTTTTACAGTATTATTTTATTTTAACAGTGGCTAGTTCACATTTATATATCTCATTGTTTCTCCTTTGAAATGGCCTGCAAAAGTTTGATTGCACTGACTTTAAGAGGGAATTTGATTACATGAGGCTAGCCACAATAACTCTTAATGTCAATAGACAGCATCAGTAAGAATGAACGGAATGAATGAGACACAACATCAGTAAAGCCAAGCAGGAAGGCATGCCCACAAAATTAACTTCCACAAAAGAAGTGTCAGACAGCCATCAGAGAAATTCCAACATCCAAGGAGACCTTCCTCTTAAGATAGCACAGAACAAGAATTCAAAATGGAAGTGATCCCCTTTGTCATTCGGTGTTCATTATCCTGTCAGTGGACGGCCTTCAAATTCTTGCATCTGTGCAGAAGAAAGCTTTCAGTGTAGATTCAAAATGAGATGATCCAGACATGGTCCTTCTACGAAATACCCACCAGCTCTAAGATGAGCAAGGACCTCATTTTTTTTTTTTTAATCTAACACTTCCGTTTTTGAAAAAGTGTGGACATTAATTTTTGGTTTGCTGGGTTGTTATGAGCAATGGTGATTGAGGCCGGGGCTGGTGGCTCACACTGGAATCCCAGCAGTCAGGAGGAACACTGCTGTGGGTCTGAAAGCACTCTGGGCTACATGGTGGGCTCCCGGCTAGCCTAGGTAAGACCATGGAGGAGAGAGAGCGATGCTAGCGGGCTAAAGCTAAGCAAATACTTGCAGTTTCTAACAGCACATTGATTATTAAAAGTGTTTGATATTTTTCCCAAAGCAATATTACATCATTATTACCAAATTTACTGTTCACCATTATCTAGTTTTTATTCAGATCATATAAATCTTCCATTTACTGAGTTTGTCCGTATTCCCGAGGGACCTCAGGTTTATGGAGGTACCTTGTACAGACTAATGCCGCCAGCAAATGACAATGCACAGATTCAACTTCAAGTTTTGAGAATCGCAATCTTAAGAAGTGGTATTAAAAAATTTACAATGTGAAATGCACATTTGACATATTTCCTTATAGATTCTGACATCATTGTATTAATGACTATATCTTACAAATATCTTTGAACTGCATGTCTAAAAGAGATATTCAACATGGCTTACGTCTAATGGAATTATGGCTAAGGGAGATATCAACAATATCTAGTTATACAGAATGAAATTAAACTGACTGAAGCATCGGTACTAAGAGGAGAATATGAGAAGCAAACAAAGATAAAAAATTCCTCGCATAACCAAGAGTTTCCCATTTCAGAAGCTGTATGTAGGCATCATGTTGGGTGGCTACTACAGGCATGCTTTCTCCATGGTGGGAAGGGGAGGATGGGAGAAAGCCTTCTCTCCTGGGAATCAGGAAGGCTGAAAATGGTCTGGGGGAAGACAGTGTGTTAGAGCAAAAAAGACAAAGAGGATGGGAGGAACCCGAGGCTGAAGCGGTGAGGTGAAGACCTCTGGGACTGCCAGTCAGTCTAAGTCAGGCCGGGTGCAGGCAAAGAAAGCCACAGTGTAGCAACACTGGTTTCTTCTTTGGAAACACGGGTACATTGTAAGTGTGAGATGTAACTGGGAAAGGAAGGGCCAGAGTGTGATACATTTTTAAATCACTAAATAGTTTCTTAGTATTGTGTAGAGGGAGGTCTAACTAGAAAATGCAATTGTTCTTTGATTTATCGGATGATGTGTGATTAAAATGTACAGTGGGGGCTGGGCGTGGAGGGAGTGCTCTAAACCCCAGCATTTGAGAGTTAGAGGAGTAAAAGATTAAAGTCAGAGTGAACTGTATACTGAGATCCTGCCTGTGAACCACAGAGCAAGATGCCTATCAGGAGGGACTTGAAGTGATGCTCCTCCCACTTTCAATACTGTCCCAGTAGTAGAAATTCGATATGCTGACTCTTCTGTGATCAAATAGAAAACACCTTTACTCTGCATAATCTCTGATATATAACAACCCCCAAACACATACCAGCCCCACCACACACACAGACACATATCATACCATACATGTACAACACACACATACACCTACATACCACAACATACATGTATATCACACAACACATGAATATACACACATATACCTACATATCACACCATAAATGCATTATCACATAACACACACACATCACATCATGCATGCACATAACACAGCACACACACACACACCTATATACCACACCATACATGCACATCACAACATGCATGCATACCACACATCACATCACACATACACAGAAAATGAGAATTTCTTCACAACAGAGCACTCAACCAATGTTTTAAGAAGACTCAGAATGCTTCTTTAACAGTTTTAAAAACTATTCTCTGAACATGCTTTACATGTTTTATAAATAAAAAATTTAAAGTATGTATGTTATAGAAAGAAACAACAACAAAAAAAAGACTATAAATTGCTGTGGCAAATTTAGCTCAGCTACCCAAAATTTCTAAAGTAACATCTCTTTCCACTTATAGATGTTAACTGTAACAAACGTTCTAGTTAAATCAACAAAGAATCAAAATGCATCTTGTAACTTTCCTCTGAGTTGCATGCAGATTGTTTTTTGTCTTTGACAACTGACTTTCTGAGTTACATTTAGGTTATGTTGTAAATGGTAAGGTTTGTCCTTAAGTCAAAATGCAGGTCTTAGCAGAAATCTGTCTCTAATGCTCAGACCCAATAAGCTATGGCTTCTATATGCTCTGCTAGTCTCCCTTAATCCCTCCTTGCCTTCCCTCTCCTCCCCGGCTCCCTCTTCTTTCCTCACGTCTTCTTTTTTTTTTCCCTTCTCCCTCCTATTTCCCACCAGCTCCTCTCTTGCCTGGTGAGGGGTGAGGTGAGAGCACAGGACATTCCAGAATTCAACCAAGAGTCACCGACACCCCCCAACCCCCATCTTCTCCTCTTGTATTTAAATAACAGTGGTAACTGTAATGAATTGTTAGGTGTCTCCTTCCTCCAAAAACATTACAACCTGTAACAGGGCATTGGCTAGTGACTAGATAAGATTGTCTGAGATTGGTTGAATTTGTGACAGTGTGTCTTCCACAGCAGTAACTCAATCAACAAACCTGCTGAATACATGAACGGCTACTAGCTGTGTAGATGAATGTGTGTCTCCTACGTAGATGGCTACACCACTAAAGGCACCAAAGTAGAAGCTTTAGAAGCCTTACCGTTGACAGAGAAGGGCATGGTGGGCAGCCTGTAGACATTTACAGATGATCCGGGAACGATAAATACTTAGCAGAAGAATGTTTTGGCATTACTTCACCTGCTTGATTTTAAGGTGGAATCATTGACTTTGGAGTCCGTGGAATGTGAAGATTTGATCATAAAGTTACTGAGAAATCTGAGCAGCCTACAGACAGTCATTTACCCTTCTCAATGCTGACAGTCCTCTCCCTGCTCTGTGGGTATTGCACACACATGCACGCACGAACACACGCACGCATGCATGCACACACACAGATCCCCCCACCCCAACCAAAGATGGAGAACACCACTTGGACATCACAGGCCAGCTGATTACCACTAGCACAAGCTGAAGATGAATTGAATTGAAAGTTATTTCTAATTGTTAGTGATCAAGACTATTTTCCAAGTCAAGAGATCCCAATATTCAAAAAAAAAAAAAAAAAAAAAAACAACCCAGTTTGCTTAAACACAGTATTTTTGATATTATTTATTTTAGCTGGCCTCATACCAAGCTAAGAGTGACATAAAGTGTTCTCAGGGGAAAGGAGGGGCATAAGACCTTGTGTGTGTGTGTGTGTGTGGGGGGGGGGGTGTTCCTGACCTAGGAAGTACTTTCATTTTGTTGAAATAATAAAAAACAGGATGACCTCAAAACCAAATACGCTAATAAAAAGCAGCAAAAATCCACACTGTCACAAGTCAGCTGCAAGTATCATAGGCTCTTCTCAGTGAGGTCAAGCAGGAATCACTTGTTTGGTGTTGCCGAGCTGGGCATAGACCGCTGGGTTTTAAGTGACCTCCAGTTCTTTTCTATGTCTTTGTGTTAGAAGTGGAAAATGTTTTGTGAAAATTCGCCAAGAAGATTTCCTACTGAAAACCAGGATAAAACCCCAAAGGATACCGACAAACTTTGAAGAGTGTTAAAGGAATGCAGAAACGCAAAGAACTATTGTTATTAAAAACAAACAAACAAACAAACAAACAACCCATTTTGTAGCACTCAGTTTTTGTTCGTTTTGTCTTCTTTTTGCGCTCAAAGCCTCAGAGTGCTCCTGAGGTTCGTTTAATTAAAAGATGAATTTTCTCCTTCCCCTCAGGTAGGCTGTTTGACCCTGCGACTCCATCCACCATTGAATAAGGCTTAAATGTGTCTTAATTTCATGACTATAAGAAATAAAATATTGATTCCAAAATTTCAGCTTTACAATATCCCTCCTCTAAAATTTAGGGCAACACAGCTTTCGGTGAGGTGATGAAATCACAATAGTATAGAACACTCCCTTTTCCAGCTCAGGTAAAATGCATTTTTTTTTTTTTTAATGTAATGTGTCAAAGGGTTAAGGGAAGATTCTGTGGTGAAAACTGGGTTGTAATTCACCGCATGGCTGTGTTCTACAACCCACTAAAATGGCGCTTTTATTACAAGGAGATGTCTAAAAAGAAAAAAGAATGTCACCACATTCTTTATTTTACCACGTATATTTAACTGGTTGGCTGTGCACGATGCATAAAGGGTTGGCATGTATTTCCTTCTAAGCCTGAGTTGCATATACATAGCTAGTACTGTAATCAACTTCAAGGTACACAGACAGGTAAAGATGTTCAAAACATGCAGATATGCTCAAACATGGCACAGATAGTGGCTAAGGAATCCTAACTGCAGTGAACCTGGCCCTGCGGCTGCTTTTCACTAGGTTCAGGGTATACGCTTGTTCTTTAACAGCCCTTTTAGCAGGCACATGACAACATCTATTTTCGGTCTTACTTCCCTTAGGAGCAGCAGTTCAATGGAAATAAATAACAACATATATATTTTTAAAATGAAAAGGAGAATTGGAAATTCGTGTGGTTCTTTGGTTAACAGCACATGTCAGGAAGGCGCTCAAAAGAAAAATAGCGCTGAATTATCTGCAGTTTTCGGGAAGTAAATTCATAAACCTCAAAAAAAATTCAGCTTTTTTTTTTTCCGGCTACAGGAAAAAAAAAAAAAAAAACCTCACCAAGTTGTTACAAAGAAATGCAAAGCAAGGGTCAAAGGACACAGGATTCATTTTTAGGGATTGATAGAAGTGTTCTGAAATTGCCTGGGATGACAGTTTACAAAATTTGGCGAATGTTACCACCACTGAATTACATATTATAGATGGGAGAACAAATATCTGCTGTCAACTGAATTATTGGTTAGGGAAAAACCTAGTCAAATGGACAAGAAGCTAAGAAACTATGCTAGCACAGTACATTTTAATAGGATTTCTGTTTTCTCAATGTTCCTGAAGTTGGAAGAACATACATGTGATGATTAATACTGTCAACTTAATAGTATCTAATATCATCTTGGAGACAAAGCTCTGAGCATCCACAGGACCTAATGGTTAACTTAGGTGAAATGAGGCTGGAAGAGCACCCTAAATCTGATATGTACCGGGTCCCAAAGTACATGACATGTAACTCATTCCTGTCTCTCTGTTTCCTGTCTGTGAATGCATCCTGAACATCTGCCTGTAGCCCGTGGGCAGCCATGATTTCTCTGCGAGCTGCACCTTGGAACCGTGAGTCAAAATAAACCTTTACTCTCAACTTGCTTTTATCAGGCACTCTAGCCCAGTGATGGAAAAAAAAAAAAAAAAGAGAGAGAGAGAGAGAGAGAGACTAACACACTGTGCAAACACCTTCAAGGCTCCCTATGAGGGTAAAATGCAGACTCTTCAGACTCTGCCTAGTGGTACCCAGAACCCAAAGGCAAATGCTGATAACCCTGCTTCTTACTCAGCTCCTGTGAACTGCTTGCTGCAGCTGTAGGTGGTGTTAAGTCCAACCTTGACTTTGGTTTGTATTTAATGCTGCTCCCCGTGTTCACATATCAAGATGCAGTGTCTGGATCTTTAGGTTACCCTTTGCCAAAGGAAAACAGGTCTCTGTAAAGAAAGCGTGAGAGCCAAGACCGCTATTCACTGTGGAACTGTGAATGCCAGCAGTGGTTTCTGTGAGGGACAGTTCATCTCTGCCCCCACTCCACCCACTTCTGCTCATCTTTAAAATTCCAATTTTGGAGGGAAAAAAAACGGAGGATGAATGTATTAGGGGACATCAAAGTAGGTCGGGTAATTTTTTTTAAAAAAATAGTTCTAAGTCAGTATCATCCAAAGATTTAACACTGTGCTTAGTAATCGGAGGGATTTCCATCCCATAAGGGCCTATCACCTTAAAGGTCAGAGAGGATTTTAATTGGGAACTCAGGAGTAGAAAGAAAATCATCATGTGACTACTGAGAAGACGGTCCCAATCCCTTAATTGGGATATGCACAGTGACAACACACGGACTATACTGTACGCCAGCCGAGGGCCCTCGATTCACTCCTTTCCAGCCAGCCTCATGATCTCCTCCTCTCCGAAACCTTGTTTTCTACCAATGTCCTAGTCCTGTAGTCTCCAAACGGTGGCCACTGGCCACTTGTGGCTGTTCAAGTTTAAATTAATTAAGAGGAAAAGGAAAACTTCACTTCATTAAATTAATGAGCCACACTTGAGGTGACTTGCGGTTAATGAATTGGACAGGGTGCCAACAGGGCATTTCTATCCTCAAATGGAGCATTTGACAGCCCCGTGGAGACCCTTGGGGCCCAAATATGTTCCATGGGCCCCAGCAGCAGCATCCTGGGACCTGTTGGAAATTCCCAATTTCAGTTCTCACTGAGGATCTGCTGACTCAAAATGCAGGTTTCAAGGAGATTCCCAATCAGCACCTGGGCTCATTCAAGTGTGAAAAAGCACAAGTCTGGACCCCCATTCGTCAAGTTACCTCATCCAGAATGCCCCCAAAGCAACCTTATAAACATAGATTAGATGATTTTTTTTTTCACTCCAACGTTTAAGTTTCTTAACTCTCTTCCCCATTTCTGGTTCTTCAGAAACCTCATCAAATACAGTTAAAATAAAATGGGGGACTTGACCGTATCTGAACTTATCACCTTCATGTCTTAGCCGTGTGACTTTAAGCAGGGTTCTTTTAAAGTAATGGATTTACTTTAATTCATTGGAGATAGTCTATTGGGTTGTGAAATCTAAGTGTGGACCTCCACATATAATCTCAAGCAATGTATGGCGTGTAGTTTCTAGGCACCACTGTTGATATGTGCTAGCTTCTCTTCATATGACCTATCATTAACAACAGGCAACCCCATCCCCCTTGTCCTCTCCCAAGCTCCAGTGCAAGAAAACATGCTAGATGAGGGGTTTGGGGAGATGGCTCAGTCAATAAAGTGCTTGATGTGCAAGCACTGAGTTCACGTCACCAACAAACATGTGAAAAGCTGTGTGTGGTGGCACGTGGCTGTAATCCCAGCACTGGGGAAGCAGAGACAGGCAGATCCCTGGAGCGTTCTGGCCAGCCAGTTTACACAGTGAGCCAGCTCCAGGTTCTGCAAGAGTCCAGCCTCTGAAGAAGAGAAAGAAGCCATCACGTCTGTCAGCGGTCCCTGCCTCCTTTCTTGTACAATCCAGAGGAATATTTTCATCAACTATTTTGTAAATGCAAGTTTTTTAGTAGCTCTAGAACAATTTTTAAAAGGTGAGGGAATCCCACCTCATCCCATTTTTTTTTTAAGTGTAAAATTTTTTTTTTTTTTTAAAGAGGGTAAATCATTTGCTGGTTGTTTATTTTTTGGTATAACCAGAAAATAGCAGAATATTGAATCAGGAGAGGCTGTGACTGTCTCGGGGTCACCATAACATTCCGTAGAGGGGCTAGTTTTATATCCTACAAAGCAAAGCATAGTAAATGGCAGTTTGGAGTCTCAGTCATGCATTGGTGTCTGGAATATTTTCAGTTATATCTGGCCTCGTGTTTCTAGTAGAACCATTTCGTAAGAAAGCCAGACTTTGGTCCTTGCCCTGTCAGAACTGTGATGTCTGTGGTCATGGCAATCCCATTTCCTAACAGTTGTGATAATGTGCTATGAAAGATAGAAATTTTGAGTGTGTTCTGTGTGTGGCATAAAACTGTGAATTGGTGGAACTGAGGACTCTGAGCATTTGGTTGCTATGAGAGGTCTTAGGGAAACTTGAAAAGTCTGAGGCTGGAACATCACTGGAATAAGTTAAAAAAAAAAAAACAGTGTGTAGTTCTTCATTTGCGTACACGAACACAATGTGATTCTTCAGAGTTTGGGTTCGTGAACACAATATATGGCTCTTTTTGGGTACATGTGATCAGAATTGGAAAGTCTGTGTACTCTCCTCCTCGACCAATAAAATCTGCTGTGAAAGAGTAACAACAACAACAACAACAACAAGAAGAAAAAGACCCAGTCTCAAAACTAAAGATGATGACACCTGGACTCCACATGTACACACACATACATGTAACATGTGACCATGTATGTATACATATTTAACTTTCCCACTGTCTAATAAAAAAAAAAAAAAGAACTTGGCTACATAAAGCTTTTGGTTCAGTATATTTTAGCTAAAACTAGGTATTTTTCTGTTTTGCTTTTTGGCTATTTTCTCTATCAAGTATTCTGAAAGCATGTAATATTAAAGAATGTTTTTTTACATGCAGCCTGAGACATTGATTCTGAGTTTCTAGAATGAAGAGCCAACTTGTACCCATAATATCTATCAGAAGATACAGGATTTAAAATGATTTAAAATGGCTACAAAGGAACTGGGCTGCAGCTTACCAGTAGAGTGCTTACAGGTCTCTGGTCCAGCACGCGCCTAGCATGCATGAGGCCCTGGATCTATGCATAGCACCAACCAAAACTAATGAAGTTCCTGAATAAATTTATAAGTAGTTTTAAAATGCCACTTAGATTTTACAGGTATAGTGTGGAAGCTATAAGTTGTAAGGAACGCTGTTTAACAAGTCTGTATGATGTGTGGCGAAAGTGAGTTTGATCAAATTAATAATATAAAATATTTAACATAGAAGGTAAAATATTCATATTTTTAATAAATACTGCTTCAGGTTAAAAAACCAAAACAATAGAAAATGGAAAAGTCAGGTGTGGTGGATCACTTCTGTAATCTCAATATTCAGGAGGTAGAAACACAGGGATTACTGTGAGTTTAAGGCGAGCCTACTCTACAGACCCAGAATCACACTAGTTAGTTCCTTAGAACTTATAGCAAGACTGCCCCTAACCACCCTTCAAAGGGCATGAGTGTGGACCTGCACGTGTGCGTACACGCGCACATACACACAACCTCCCACCCCAATACACACAACCTACGAGCATACACACACACACACACACACACACACACACACACACACACACACACATTAGAGGGTCAATGAGGTGACTCAGTGGGTGAGGGTGCTTGTTGCCAACCCAGAAACACACTTAATCAGAACTGACCTCTATCCACATGCTGTGGTATGTGGGTGCCACGCTCCCACGAATTAAAAATACATACATGTAAAAAAATGCAGAGGAAAACATCCAATGAGAAAACGGAGGAAAATAGGCCTGCTTCTGAAATAAGAAATTCAAATGACTAATAAATACTAAAAGATATAAGTAGTAATACATCAGAACAAAAAATGTTAAATGTAAGGGACTGGTAATGATTAATATAATGATAAAACACAGAGACAACAGGACATAGGCGGTTCTGTGAATGGGCAGTGACATTAAAATGGCTTACAAAGTTCAAAGTGTACCTCCTTTCCTATAGCACCTTTCCTTCAAAGAATTCCTGCTGGGGGAAGAAGTCCGATCAAATGAACAGACATGGACACACAAATCCATTGTCACACGCATGGGACAGTGTGTTTTGGGGGTTGGTTAATTAAAAATAAAATAAAATAAAATAAAATAAAATAAAATAAAATTACATTGACAGTATCTAGTGACTAAACAAGGAAAGACTGGTCAAAATAAATGCAGGGCTCGAATCTCAAGCTGCACATGCACGGAAAAATAGCTGCAAGGGACAACTTGAGCAACCTAGGTCTCTCCTTCCACCCTGTGTTCCAGAGATCAAACAGACTTTGGGACTCAGCAGTGAGCACTTTTACCTGTCTAGCCGCTGAGAGTGTTGTCCTGTGATTGCAATTAATTTTCACCTTCTACACAGGTCTTTCTGCGTTCTTTGAATTTTTCATAGACACAAGTAAAAACAAACAGCAAAGTCTGTGTGTTTCCCCCACTATCCCCTCGTCTTCAGAAGTTATCCACCTCAGCCCTCCTGAGCCTTCACCTGAGGAAAGAGGCAGGGTATAGAGAGGCTCATCCTCCAAACTTTTCATGGTCATACTGGAAGGTACAAAAAACATTCTTAAATATTTTTAGAATCCTTTCTTCTGCTTTATAAAAACCTCATTTCTTAAGCTTTTGTTTCCTATAAATAATGAACCTGAAAGATGGAAAACCAAGGTCTAAGGGTGGCGTCACGTTATGTGAATGTTCTGAAGTGGATCCAAGGATGAAACTGCCTTGTTAGTGATGCCTGTGTGCTATGGGACTGATCTAACGTGAGGGTGGACATCACCCCCATCCACGCCCACACACATACACTCCTCCCATACCTGCTTTACAGGCACACTAACTAGCCAAGGACAACCTTCCCTGAGACAAGTAGCCTATTCTCTTTTCAAGGGTGAAGGCAACAGCTTTAATCAAAACAAGATTTATCACACAAACTGACGAAGGAACAAAAACTGCTTTAACTGATCTAAAAACAGTCGTGTAAGTGTGATAGTCATTTGGATACAGGAACGTTGATGAGAATTCTAAGCAGACTTTCTGATTTATTGGAGTTATTATTTTTTTTTTTGCTAGATAACATTGGCATTTATTGCCTTATTTCCCATGACCTTAATTCAATCAAAACACATGCGCTGTAAACAGCTGTATTGAGCTGAAAGGAACACACAGTGTTTCAGCTATTCCGGGTAAAGAAAAAGCAAAGAAACACATGTGGATTAACAGTACCAAAAGATACAAAGTAGAATGGGGGACCAAATAATAAATCTGCCAATGCAAAAACAGAGATTTTTTTTTTTTTAATTTGGAAGTCCTATAATTATATTTACTGATGGGTCTTTTCAAAAGAATGCAAGTAGTCATGTAACATCACACGGGATGCTAACTTTCCCTGGCAGTCACACTACCAAAAAAAAAAAAAAAGATGAAATCAAGTCAAGCTGACCTTCAAACCACCACAAGGCTAGACACCTGCCAATCACAACAGATACCAGCTAGTCATCCCAAGGCTCAAGTCCAGCCCTGCAACAGCATCCGTGTGGCCTGTGCCACGTCTTTAAAAAAAAAAAAATCCCCTACAAACACATATGGGTAATTAATCATGTTCCACTTAAGACTTGCACATTTCAAACTCATTTCAAATTCTTCTACAGCACACTTTTGACAGCTACAAATAATGTATAAGCTAACTAGAGAGGATTCTCCTAATGGCCGGGGTATTTTCTAACTGATGACTAAGGAATGAACTCTTACTACTGAAGCTGCTCGTTTACCTGAGAGCATCAGAGACATAGTGCGGTCTTGCTGGGGTGCTATGTTGTGATGATGTGGTATCTGGTCTGTTAGCAGAACGAAGTAAACTTGGATTAAAAAAAAAAAATTGATGGACAGGTGGATTTCATCTTGCCTCCGTCTGAGTGACTCCATCTGAGTGATGGGTGGTGACTGCTGGGAGTGTTGTCTGAACACCCTGATGAGGATAATGAGGGTATCTCCATGTTCAGACTAAAACTGAGCTTTGAATCATTAGTGATGTCATCCATGGTCTAAGAATTCGAAATAACAGGTCCATAACACGCCACACGCCTACCATCCCTGACTCAATTATCTCCCAAGTTCTTTCATGCTCTACAGTTCTGCATTTCCATTAACCACAGAGACTCAAAATGGTTACTTCCTTTTCCCAAGTACATAATTTATACCCGAGGTGTATTGCCGGGACTGGCAGAGGCCGGCTGCAAGAGCATATAGCATTCTATAGAGAGCTCTGGGATACTCGTCTTTCGTGATAGAATTTCATGGGGCATCACAAATTGCTTTGTAAACTTGGAGATGCATCACTGGCTGTTGCTCTTGGTGTATAAGCCACACAGCCTGTGATTTATCTTAGTGGATACCATTAGCATTTCAATGTGGAGGGTTTTTCCTTATTCCTCAGAAGCAGATCAAAATACCACGGAGTCTTTCTGACATTTAAGAAAGCCATTGCCAGCAGTATAGATGCTCAAACACATTATGCAAAAGTTAAACTTAAAGAAATATAGGAGGAGCTCTCAGCATCCAGGATATGACTAAGTGGAAAGCACGAGCAATACATTAGAAGAGGCGAGCTCCTCCCATATATGGATGGCTACATAATCACGTGTTACTTTATGAGGCCCAGTTCTCTGCAGTGTTCGTGAATAGAAGACAATGGTCCTTAGTGTTGAACTTTACAGGTAGACAGCAGAGTTCACCAAAAGCCACGTAATGGCAGAAAGTCCCTTACTAATGGGCATGGATTGAAGGAGGGCCCTACACAGTGTTGAATCCTGCACTGTCCATGAATGATTTTGTGTGGAGGAATTGTCCTAGACATCAGAGTTTCACGGGTGATGGCATCAATAGCAGTCATATTTATGTCCATGAATAGTGTAGCATCTTACAGAAATGAATTGTCTACCAAGCCAGATTTCCTACTTACCACATCTACTGAAGTTATGTAAGAAATTCATGATTTCTAATATGTTCCAACACCACCTTTACAAAAATAATACTCAATATATTCTAGAGCAAACAGAACTAACAGAATAGCATAATGCGCCAGTTTACAGGCGAAATGGCTTTTAAAATGGCTTGTTCTTACCTATAAAATAGGAGAGGAGTATGGCCAGGAGCACCGAGACCCCTACAGCACACAGTGCCGTACATCTCCAGCTGCAGTACTTTGAAGACTTCTTGAATTTAAAAGCACTTCTTGACAGGGTGTTTCTAGGAAGTGGCCGGGTAGGCGGAGAATAAACAGAGCCAGATGCCATTGTGTATCCCGGGGTTGCCGTACTGAACAGTGGCGTCGTCCCTGTCCCTGTTTTGAATAGGAAATGCCTGTGGAAAGGAGGATATCATCATAAGACACGGGCAAATTAACATAGGACTGTTAAAATGGACACACAGGGACTAGTTCTCTCTCTCTCTCTCTCTCTCTCTCTCTCTCTCTCTCTCTCTCTCTCTCTCTCTCTTTCTCTCTCCCTCTCTCTCTCTCTCTCTCCCTCCCTCCCTCCCTCCATCCTTCCTAACCTTCCCTTCCTCCCTCTCATTTGCCTCATATATTTTGTTTTGAGACAAGGTCTCATGTAACTCAGGCTGGTTTTGAACTCACTGTATAACTGAACATGATATTGAATTTCTGATCTTCCAGCTCTACCTCTTGAGTGTTGGTTGCAGTGTGTGCTGGCACATTCCGAAACCCATGGTTTATGGGGTACAGGGCATCAAACCCAATAGACAAGTGCTCTACCAGATGAACTACATTCCAAGCTCTGCTTCATATATTTTAAAACATCTATCTATCTATCTATCTATCTATCTATCTATCTATCTATCTATCTATCTATCTATCTATCTAATCTACCTATCTGTCTACCGAGTGTGTGTATGTGTGTGTGTGTGTGTGTGTGTGTGTGTGTGTAGGTGCAGGCATTCATGTATCAAAGACAACTTGTGAAAGTCAGTTCTTGCCTTTCTCTTTGTGGGTCCCAAAGATGTAATGCAGGTTGTGAAACCTGACAGCAAGCATCGTTACCTGATGATCCATCTCAGTGACCCTCATATGCTTCTAACAGTTAAAGTTAAGGCAATGTTTCAATTTAAGAACGATACCATGAAAGTGACCTGAGAATAATTTTGATGGTATACAGCAGGCTCTACACGCCCAAACAATCCCTATGGTTTCAAGTAGACCTCTTGAGAGATGAGGGAGTCATGCGAGTCACACTGTCTCCTGGACAAAAGCAAGCTGGACCATCTGTGGAACCCACACAGGTTGCACAATAAATGAATGGCCTCCCGAGTAGTTCCTCATAACTCAGATTATAAAATTAGTCATCCTTCATAGCTGTGCTTGTATGCACATTACAGGAGAATATGCGCTCAAGTGCATGAATGTACATGCATGTACCCATACCCTGCTGGTGTTCTGACTCCTTACTGACTTTCTAGATATCCATGGGTGTGTTCTCCTTCTAGCCTGCTCCTTCACTGCTGAAGACTCTTAAGCCTGGCAGGCCAGCTGGTCAGGTCCTGGTCACGCATTTTAATTTGAGTGTATGTCGAATGTAATCAGCAAGGGAAAGCTTGTGGAGACTGGTGGAGGGAGAGACTCACAGAGTATGTTTTAAAACCAAACCAAAATCAACAAAGAGATCAGTGAGGCAGGTTGTGAAAGACACAGGTTCTCTAAAGGCTGAACTATGGACACTGGGGCAAACTGCCTCAAAACTGCAGCTTAAAAGTATTTAAGCAGCAAGTTAAGGAATGCATAACAAGAATACCAAGTAAAATCTTAAGGACAGGTAACTAAGATTCTTTTTTTTTTTTTTTTTTTTAAATTTATTAATCATTCCATTTGTTTACATCTCAAATGATATCCCACTTCCCAGTTACCCTTCCATGACGACCTCATCCCATCTACCTTCTCCCCCCTCCCCATTGCCTCTATGAGAGTGCTCCCCCACTCACTCCCCCACTCCCGTCCCACCGCTCCAGCATCCCCCTACACTGGGGCATCAAACCTCCACAGGACGAAGGGCCTCCCCTCCCATTGATGTCAGACAAGGCCATCTTCTGCTACATATGCAGCTGGAGCCATGGGTCCCCATTCTTTCATTTTTCCTATTTTATTAATCTTTGCATACAATATATTTGATCACATTAGTCTTACACCCTCCCCTCCGACTCATTGCATGTCCTCTTCCTATCTCATGCCTCTCGCGGCTTCACGTTCTCTTAGATTCTTGTTAATAATAAAAGGGCGTTCAAATTTAAAAACACTTTGTGTTTCATGGCTTTCATTTACCATGATAATACTGTTCAGATCCAAGTCCTAGCATGAACTATTATTACATCCTATTCTAAGGTGTCCAGTGCAGCCAGCAGGCTATAATTTTTTATATTCAAGAGGTTAAAAGTGTCCTTTCATTCTCTCCCATAATACAGTATAGCCTTTATGCAAGATGCGTTTATGGGGTCATAGCTAAGTATTTTCCATTTTAACGCTCACACTTATTGTGTATTTTAAAAAGGCTAAATATATCAAACAGGTTAAGGACTTCATAGAAAAGACTTGGGAAGTTAGACTGCTAACATTTAAAATCTTTCCTATTCTCTGGGGACGTGTCTTTGAAAAAGTTCCTTAACCTCTCTCTGTATTTATCTATGTCATAGGAGTTATGAGAGTTAAATCAACTATAAAGGACTGTAAAATACTTCAAATATAGGAAGTGCCGTGTGAGTGTTGGACAGAGGAGGGAACAAACTCATGATTTTAGGTGTATTACGACTTAGAAAAGGAAAGATGAAGGCATATTTAAGGAGTTAGCAGTCTCTCGGAAAGTTACCAGTGTGGCTGGTTTTAGTGGGAGGAATTCACTCAGACATGTGATTACTAAACTCATCAGTGTTTCAGTCCAGTGATGGAGTCAGGATGTGATGGCCTCTTTGGCAAGTGGTGGGACTGGGAGGTGAAGCCTTCTTGAAGGCTTATGTCACTGGGGTAATGCCCTAGAAAGGCTACTTTGTTCCACATATTTATCCTATCTATCTATCTATCTATCTATCTATCTATCTATCTATCTATCTATCTATCAATCATCTATTGTCTGTCTATCTACCTATCATCTATCTATCTATCTATCTATCTATCTATCTATCTATCTATCTATCTATCTAACATCTGTCTGTCTACCTACCTACCTACCTACCTATCATCTCTCTCTCCCTATCTATCTATCTATCTATCTATCTATCTATCTATCTATCTATCTATCTATGGCTCTATGGCTGATATGAAGTGGCCTGGATAACTTCTTAATGACAGATGGGATTTGAACCTGAGTCTGTGTGACATTCAAGACCATGGCCTTAGCCCTTCATATCAGATACTAGAAACGTGAATATCTATAAGCATGATATGAGTTTACTAGATTCTGACTTCAGATTAGACGTTCTGTGTTCTGTTTAAATTTGCAAACCTGAGCGATCAGTATACACTGTGACTGGTAATTCTGGCAAGGACCTTTTTCAAATACTAGGTTTAAATTGCCACGAGATTGTTTTCTTTCTTTTCTTTTTTTTTTTTTTTTTAAGATTTTATTTATTTATTTTACATATATGAGTACACTGTAGTTGTCTTCAGGCAAGCCAGAAGAGGGCGTCAGATCTAATTGCAGATAGTTGTGAGCCACCATGTGATTGCTGGGAATTGAACTCAGGACCTCTGGAAGAGCAGTCAGTGCTCTTAACCACTGAGCCATCTCTCCAGCCCCGATTGTTTTCTTTAGATTAAAAAAAATGCAACTTTGATATATTGTTAAGAATGCAAACATAGGTTCCAGGGGTTTACTTCAGTGGAACATCAAGTGCCAAACAGGACACAAAGTGCTAGGTTCAGCCCTCAGCAACATTATTGATCAATATTAGTAGAACTAAAAATCCGTGTCCTCAGAAGAGTTTCTAGTTTATTAAATGCATACATTTACTTTTGCTGTTGCAAGAGAAAGCATTATTTTAACTGGGGTGGGAGAGGTCAGTTACGTTTATTCCCGTAAGTGAGACATTTCTTTCTTGTCTATCTAAAAGACTACCCGTATCAGCTGATTCAGATTAGAACACGGGTACCACGGCACAAAATCAATGCCCACATGTAGACAGTACTGACAGAGCAGCATCTCACAAGCGTCTAACATTTTAAAATAATGGTGTTCAGGATATTCTGATACCTTTCTAATATGTAAGGGAAGAATCTAGATTATTATTTGTATAACAACGGACTACTTCAGGTCAAGTCTAACTTCAGAACAGACATGGTAAAGCGTACATGTACAGGTTCTTAGGCCCAGAAGGAAAGGCCTATGTCTAAATAGTTGCTGTATCATAAGACATGTGGTTTCATATCTGGTAGAGCTGGGCTAGCTTTGAGGTTGGGATGAAATGTTATCTTTTGAAAGGCAACATATCTTTACCAATGCCAACACATAAAAGAGGAATATGCTATCATCAATGCAGGTCTTTAAGCCCTGCCTCCACCACTTAAAAAAAACACAAAACTTTTCTTAAGATTCAATATAGTGCTTCCTTTATGTTTAGAACTCCAAAAATACCTCATGAATATTGAAATTCAGCTACATGAAGCATGCATAATGACTTTCCATAGGGGAAAACGGTCTTGTCACCTGATTCTCCACGAGGCTCGTATCTGTGTCATTAGTCCTACAGTTCCTTGCCAGACCATACGCTCACATGTAAAAAAATTCGGCAGAGATTACTATAAAAAAGCATATGTTTTGACCTGGCTTCCCCATGAGTTTTGTAGAATAAAGACTAATTTTTTTTTTAACTCCTTAAACCATATTTGGGAATGAAAAAAAAAAATTGACTCCTGTGAGGATGCCCCCATTGTATTTAGTAATAAAGCAGCAGCGGCCGCTTTTTCACATAGAGCATACCGGAGCCAGCTGATTTCTCTCTCACGTCTAATGATGCCCTGCGTGATGCCTGCCTGCAGTTCTTCAGCTATCTGTACCACTGTTTTCACTCTGCCGGTGAACTAGAGAGGCACACTCGAAGACAGATTATCAGAGACCGAGATGAGGAAAATCAATTTCGAAGCCCCAAAGACAGCTGGTGGGGAAGGTCACTGAACACTAACAGTTGCTGTGTGGCTTTGGATTCGTGAGAGGAGGGGCATTCTAACAACAACAACAACAACAACAACAACAACAACGGGACAGGAACGACAGAGGTCTGCTGCCTCATTAACTTGGAACACTGTGCAGCCAGTGACTACACACACACACACACACACACACACACACACACACACACACACACACACACACACGTCAAGGATTACTGGATATGGAACACAATCAAAGCTCACTCCTTTGTCTTTGGAAATGGAAAGATCTGTTTCTTTGTTGCTTGGCCTTTGGACCACCCTTTACGTTCTGTTACCACCCAGTGTTCTAGTTTGTATTTTTAATGGATTCTATGATGTGTCTGTCTATGGGTCCTGTCATAAATATAAAGTGAGCAGGGGGCAGAGGCTGGATTTCCTCCTCTTTCTTGGTGACCCCATTTTCTGTCTTCTTGGCCATTGCTTAGTAACTCTAGTCTTTGGGTCTCTCTCTCTCTCTCTCTCTCTCTCTCTTTCTCTCTCTCTCTCTCTCTGAGGATCTTGATAATTTCCAATTATTCTTCAGTCCTGCCTGCCCTTCTGCTACCCTGTGTATTCAAACGGTCAGAGAAGCCACAATGTTTCCTTCACAGAACGATTTGTTTCTTTCTCTTTGTCCAAGTGGATTAAGTTCATTCTTTCTTCCTGCTCCACTGTGTGTGTGTGTGTGTGTGTGTGTGTGTGTGTTGTGTGTGTGTGTGTGGTATGTGTGTGTGTGTGTGTGCCCGATGTCCTGTTCCTTTGCTCTTCACCTACTCTTTGAGATACTTTTACTCACTGAACCTTGTTTAACTGGGTGGCCAATTCATACCTCCCCATCAGCCCGTGACACCATATCCTCTTTTCTCTGCCTCCCAGGGCTGGGATTATAGGTGGCCATTACTATGACTAGTTTGTTACTTACACGTGGCGGATTCAAACTCAATTTCCCATGTGCAGCCATCATTTCTACCTACTCCTAGCCAAGGTCCATACATACATGTTTGCTGTTTTGCTTTTGTATCCTATCTCTGAGCAGGTCTGTACTGTTCCAGAGTAATTTCATTTTTAATTTCTGTCTTTCAAAGTATTACTTCACAACTTAACCACCAAGAGATTAGCTTTTTAGTGGTAAGATAATTTTGGGTAAATTAAATGTGCCTTTCTAAACCATATCACATAAAATTATCAATAAATTGATACTTAGTTCCGAAGTACAAAATTATGGAAGTTATAACATGCTTATGAGTCACTAAGAATAATGGGTTAATACTTATCTTTTGTTCATAGGATTAATAGAATCATGCGATTCGTTCAGTAGGAAGTAAATGGCTTAAGAAGTTAGAAAATTCAGGCGCCCAAATGAAAAACACCTCTGGAAAATGTGTGGCTGCATCATTCAAAGCCACCTGAGTCATTTCCTCAATGAGAGATTAGGGCAGGAAAAAAAAAAAAAGTCAAATAGAAAGTGTGCCATTACAGAATGAAATTTTAATGAGCTTAACTAAATATATGATTATCTTTTTCGAAAACAGTTTGTTTCTTTCCAGGTGTTATACAATGGGGACGATCAGAATAAAGGGCTGGCAGTTGGTGTTCAGCTCCTGTCCCTAAGGCATATTTGAAAGTTGTATTAAGGACACAAAGACACCTGGAAAAGTTATTTCTATTGTATTGTGTGCATCTACTATACACTATAGGGAGGTGTTGATTATTCCTTCCTCTTCTTAGGGTCCTTGTTGGACAAAGAAGGTGATTTACATCAAATTGTTTAACTAAAATGTCTCCATGCTCTGCTCTTATTGACCACTGTAGGAGAATCTATACTAAGCTCCCAGGATACACATTGATTTCTATCTCTTCACACTGGATGCTCTGATTTTAGCAACATGCCAACGAGGCTGGCTGCACTTAGCCAGATTCGAAATCTTTCCAATATCCAAAGTTTTCATTTAAGAGGTAAGAAAAACTCAAGGTATACGTTCCCGTTCCTTCCGGCAAAACATAATTCTCTGGATTTAAGAGGCTTATTAAAGGTCTCACATGATTTCCTGAACATCAAACGCCTTTCCCAAAATGACATTTTTCAGATCTAAAGCAAATGAATCCCATACTTGTGGATTAAATTTACCTGGAAATGTATGGAAGCTAAAATTAGCTACTGGGTTCAAAATAGTTTTAACTCACTTGATGTCAAAACAATGGCTAGGCTGCCTGGCATTCGTTTTATGATATTTTTAAAACAAATTAAAATATAGAACATTGCATTGTTATTTAGCTGTTTTTATTTTACCTTCTGTCACTCATTTAATTACTTGTGGTCTTCAAGTCTTTATTAAGGTTTGCCTGCAGAAGGTGTATCGGACCAAACGAGTGATCAGCATGGATCTCAAATGAATTATACCTGGGAGACTATGTGAACTACGACCTAAGCATTCTGATCACTTAAAACCCTTTTCTCAGTCTTTCACAGTCTCATCATCAGGTTTCAAATGTTACACTACAAATCCAACAGTTAGCTGTCTGGAGTATATAGTTAAACATGTTCATAGTTGATTGAAAGCTGGAAAAAAAGAAACAAATAAAACCAGTGCCTTATATAATGAAGAAATGCTAAATTCTTACAGAGGATAAATAAATAGAAACTAAAGAATGTAAGCTCACCTAGAAAATCATTTGTTTTATGTGAGTGTGTATGTGTGTGCACCACACATGCAGATGCACATGCGTGAACATACATGCATACACAGTCATGCGGAAGCAGAGGTCAACCTTTGTGCCACGTCTTGGGAGTCATTTGCCTTGTTTTTTGAGATGGCTATCTATCTCTGGGACCTAGGGCTGCACCACAACAGGGTGGCTGGCCAGCAACCTTCAGGAATCCCACTTTCTCGGCCTTGTCAACATGAGGATTATATACAAGCACTGACACACCCAGTCTTTCCCAGGGATGTGACTTGAACTGGACTCAGGCATGTGTGGCAAGGACATAGCTCACTGAGTTTCTCACTAGCTTCAGGAAACGATCCATTCTCATTTAACGCCATTTGTTTTTCTTGCCTTTAAGCAACATATTCCTTACACATTCACAGAGATACCCAGTACAATTACTTATAATGCCAAAATACTTAATAGTGGATTCGGAAATAAATCTATCACCTAAGGATGCTGGTCCCCAAACTCTCTGAAATACTTGAACTAAATAAAGGATTGAAGAACTAACTGCACATACGGCCCAGCAGTCCAAATTGTCCACCATTAAAGGCATGCCACAGTTGTCTGTCCTTGACACAAAGGAAACAGTGTGGCCAGATAACTCACGGAGTCAGGGGTATGGGCCGAACTTGTGAACTTCTGTAGTAGGGGTTAAGCTACCAAGCTGAACAACAGGCTCCAATAGACCACTGGATAGCTTAAACTGGTGCCTTTTAAACAGCCTGTACAATTTTCTTGTAGTCTCCTTAAAACCCAAGTAGTGTGTGTAAAAGTTCAAGAACTGATGCAGACCCAGGGACCACACTGTAAGAAGCAGCACAGGAAGGTATTAATGGATTGGTTCCTCAGCTTAACTTTACCTTTGACATTCCTATCTAGTCTGTATAACATGAGAAATCAATTCAAGAGACTCCAGCTTAGAAACTTACCGCCCATGATGCACTCTAGTTAATTAGAACAAATGGAATTCAAGACGCAACTCATCAGACCTGGACAGGCTTAAATATCTTTTAATGTTCTGTGTCATATTTTTAGTTTGCTTTTCCTTTCCTTTCCCTCCCTCCCTTCTTCCCTTCTTCCCTCCCTTCCTCCCTCCCTCCCTCCCTCCCTCCCTTCTTCCCTTCTTTAAGCTTTCAATATCCTCAAATTTTTGTTCTATCTTACCTTTGAGTTTGTCTCTTAAGAACATTGCCATAATTGGCTTCACTTCTAATGTTACTGTTACATTTAAACATCTACCATGTAGTTGCACCTTGCTTTTCAACTTAACGGGGCACCAGGTGCATTCTGTTTTCTAGTCTGATTTTCTAGTATCTGTGTCTCTCCACACATTTCTGCCACATCTACCAGTGGCGCATCTTCACTCATAAAAGCCTTCCTTGGCTGGATCTCCATTCCTACATTATCACAAAGACTTCTGAACTACAGAGAAGTCTGAACCAGAGAAACCCACGTAACGATTCAGATGAGATATGTAAACTTTCCATAATGTACCAAATGAGAAGATAATATTATCTTTCTTTATTAACTTTTTTTTTTTTTTTGGAAATTTTAAATGTGTTTTTACCCCTAAAAACTTTCTCTCACTTTGTTGGTGCCACTAAAATTTGTTTATTTTTTTAAAGTACTTGCAGAAATCCTTCTGGAAAGTTCAATTGCAAATGTTTTGAATCCTCGGTGTATGCATCCATACAAGTAAACACAGTGTCCTCTTTTCCATTCTAATTTCTGTTTTGAGAAGAAGAGAACAGAAACATTTTTTCTCTGTGGCCTTGCCTTTTCCTATCCTTTCTCCTTCTTTGAAACCTGTGGGGACAAAGCCCTGGCAACCAAGGCCATCTTCCCAGGGCTGGCCACCAAGGTAGCACTACAACATTCTGGCAGAGGTCACAGCAGGGGTCTCTTCTGATCTACAAACCAAGGCACCGAAAAAATTCTGTCACTCAAGTTCAGAGGGAAGAGAATGCCAACGTAATTGAAAACGAAAAACCCAGAGTGAATTCTCACTATTACTGTTCAAGTCTTCCCTTTGATCCTTTAGAAATTCTCTTAAAACATGCTTTCCAGGGTGTAAGCAGGAGCCGCGGCAAAGTGCTTAAGTGCTAAGGGGAGAGTTAGAAGTGCACAGAAGACTAGTTTAAAACCAAGTTTCTCAACCAGAAGTGTGGCAGCGGGGGCAGCATTTGATGCAAGCGATAGCTGAAACTACAAATTAGCAGATGGGACCTCAAAACTGAAGGACCAGTCTTGAGGATTAACTGAGAAGATGAAACAGTTCTGAAACAACAAAGATGCTTAGTGTGTTGTTAGTCAATGGAGACTCCAGATTTTTGTTTGCATCCTGACCATTTACTATGCTCATTTTAAAAACAGACTGTTCTAGAAAAGGAATGCAGATTTATGCGTGAGTAGGACATGTGAATACTCTAAGAACTGGCTCGCTCACCATGGATTGCTCTGCTGCTAATATGAAGGTCATAGTGTAATAAATTTAATTATAAAACATTTATAGTTAGCAATATACTATGCAATTGTGAAACAGAAAAATTTAGATTTTAAGCTGTCGCTTAATATTACAGAAAGCTAATTTTGTTACAAACTTTAAATAAAAATATTGCAAACAAGAAAACTAAGCATCTCCCAAGGAATCAGGCAATATAAGGATGTAAATCCTCTATCTTGACATTAAAAGAAAAGAACAAATATGTAATGATTCTGGCTGTGATATGGTATGTTGGTGAAGCAGATAAACGACCCCCTCATGCTGAGAACACTTTGGGATCTCACATTTATTACTCTCCTGAACTGATGCGTTATTATCTTTGGCCATCTTTCACACCAGGAGGTGATCCCAGGAAGAAAAACGTCTTAAATGAAAACCTGCTACGCACGACAGTTTCCTTACCGCTACCTGAATTAATATGACTCGCTAGCAAGTGCACCAGAAATGGTTTGAATTAAAAAGCTCTGGGTATTTTAGATAAAAATATTAGCAACGGCCTTCATGTTAATTATATATTAATTAATTACATATATTAAACATACAGTTATACTGACTAGGAACATACAGTTTTGGTGAGCACAACATGATGTGCTGACCAAGCTCTGCAAACAGTGAGGAATAATTATAGCTTCTGTGAAGGTAACTGGGGAAAATATTAGGAAAGATTTTAGTACCTTGACCAGTTCGCATACTCCTATGCAAGCAGAGCTACCTACAATTACACTTAAACACAATCATGGCTGTATAAAATATATGGGGCTTTACCAGGTAAGGAGGCCTACATTTTGAATCACAGGACTTGGGAGAAGGACTTGGGCAGAAGACTAGTCAGTGGTAAGCGAGCCTGGGCTACATAAGGAGACCCTGCCCCCAAACAAAAACAAAAAGCAAAAGCAAACAACCAAAACAAACCGAAACAAACAAAAAAACCAAAAACAGACAAAAATAAAAACCACACTAAATAAAACAAAAAGTCTAACACAACCAACTGTACGATACACCGTATATTTGTTATAATCCATTGTAGTCAGGTAATGCTGTAATCAAGTGTGAGGATGTTACAAACTCTGAAAATGGTAAGAAGTTAATTTTGCATTGTCATTACTAAGGCTTTGTTTCACAGTTTAGTTATTTTGATAGCGTAGTCATGATTTCAGGCATATGAATTGATGTTATAGATACCCTTACGTGTTAGTTTATCAATTGCATCTACGGAGGGCAGTTAGCATGAGCCAAACGTGTTCAAAGGAAAGTAAGAAAGGACGTCTTAGGATAGATCATGTGCTATTTGGACAGGACTTTATTTATTATTGATTCATTTAATTATTGGTAGTCGTCTATGTTTAAAATTGCTTAGAAAAGTTCTTTCAATGCACTTGGAAAGGAAGTTGAGGGCAGATGAAGAGCAGGATTTCAGCTATAGATGTAAGGCTTTTGAAGATTAAGAGCATCTGAAATGCAAGCTATGTTGACAGCACCTCAGTATAAACCAAGACAGCCTATACGGGGGGTGGGGGTGGGGGGGGTGGGGGGTGGATGACAGAATACAAACAGTTCAAGAGCTGGAAGAGATTGAGGCGAGGCCTATTTCACACCTAGCCGGCTTCTAGCCTCCATGACATGTGATAAGATTTAAATGTCACAAAACCTCCACTATGGGAATTATAAAGTCTACTAAATTCAGATATGAACAGAGGCAAAAATGGAGGTGCTTTGCCCCCAACAGACTGAGCCATCTCCTTGGCTCTTTTCATATTTATTTATTTGAGACAATCTTTCAAGTCTTTTTCTCAAAACATAAGTCACTGACAGAAAAAGACACTTGACTTGACCTCCGGCCTTCACATGTACAGGAACACACATGTACGCACCTATCTGTACCTACAGATGTATACACAACACACACATGGAGCAGTCATGATATCTCTAGGTCTTCAATAACAAACCATTTTCCCCACTGTTTCACTGTGAAAAACGTAATGATGATGAGAACCGAAAATAATGATAATAATACTGCAGAATGAATGAATGAATGAATGAATGAAAGTTTAGGCTTTATTTCTGATCTACTAGGGCAACATATCTCAAGTAATGGCTTCCTCACATTACTGTTGCCTTTATGTAAAATAAAAACCCATGCTCGAAAATGGCCTCATTTATGAAGTCACTCCAGATCAGCTGAGACTTTAGTGGCTACTATCTAATTGTTCGAAGATTTGTCAGCATGATCTTTTGTGGTCATAGACATGACTTTATTCTTTATTGCTCTGGTGGTGGTCGTACCTTAGAAAATGCTCAATCAGTTGTTTTAAAGACATGAGAGAAGAAAGGACTTAAGGAAAGCAACGAGATGCAAGGATCATGAACACTGCATGGGACATTTCAGTGAAAGCCTGTGAAGCATGGTCAATCCTAGTTGATGGAAAAATAAAGATAAACCACCTTGAGTACCAAAGTCAAGGTGATGTAGTTCATCAATGTTGAGATGTTCATCCAGATGTGTCTCAAAGCCAAAGCTCCACTCCACAAAGTGGTAAGAATCCATTACTGGGGATATGGCTGCAGCAGGGGGGGTTGAGTACTAGCATTCTAAGTGGTTCTCATACAAGCTAAAATGATACACAATCATATCAAATGGAATCGATGAGGCTTAGCTGGTTAAGGGCATGTCCAAGAAGAAAGTGTTCTCAGAATGGTGTCGCAGACAGCAGGCTCTTCCTCAGGCTTGAATTTAGAGGGGAAAGATACAACGAGGCAAAAGCAAACCACAGGAGGGAAGGAAGGACAAGTGAATACACATGGCGGGGTAACTATTGGATGGTAATGAAACCAGAGGATGGAATGCTGGGAAAAACACAGTGGTAAAACTGAAGAAACATGAACTTTAGGAAAAGGTTCTGTATAGACTCACCATGTAGCAACTGTAAGTGGAAATAAACTACCCATCCATGCAAAATACCTAAATGCACACACACGTGGCAGCTTCACACAAAGAGGACAGAGAGGGAATTCCACAGACAATGTGAGTCAGGTGAAAGACTGGGAACAGGAAACCTGACGAGGCTGCCGCTAAGGAAGAAGTGTTTAAAGACAAGGTCATGGTCACAACAGGGGCACAGCTAAGTCCCTGTCATCAGCTATGACCAAGGAAAGGGCTTCAATGACCTTTTCCTTTGATCATGCTCACAGACGTGACTAGAAATGTGTTAGAAGTCACAAGAATTTCTCTCCCTAGATAGTATGAAAATTAGTTATCATATATGAATATTATATAAAAATTACTAGTTATCCAGAATCAAATATTATCTGAATATACAATACTACAATGTATGGAAATTATTTCAAAAATGAATTAAGCTACTAAATTAATAAATAAATGCTAATGTATATATTTTGTATCTTAATGTGTCACTAAAAAGGAAAAAAAAAAAAACAAAAAACAGACAACCAAAAACAAAAAAAAAAACCAACAAAAAAATGGTTCACTCCAATTAACACAAATAACAATAGCACTTGGTCATAGAGCAGTTTTATCAGGCAGAAGCACATCCAAAGTTTCTCATATCTTAAATAAATCTCACAACTGTGTTCTAACTTCTAAATGATGTGGAGACATTTGATGGTGCATGAAGGCTTTTAATGTTTCACTCCTAACATCTACTGTTTTAGTTAACTGAATGTTTCAAGCACAAGAACAGTTGCCTTTCATTATCACTGGAAGATTATTTTCTTAAGTACAAACTTAAGACACTTGGGGCTCCTGTCTAAAACAAATCCACATATTTCTTGAGCAATGACAAGAAAAGAACCAAGAGATTTTATTCTGCTGAAATTAATCATGATTTAATTTTATGTTTGGCCTACCTCACAAATAGAGTGAGACATGAATATCCCAGGTAAGACAAATACATTCCTCAACTTCTGAGAAAACCAAAGAGCTAACTTTGTTACATATTACTTTTGTTCAATTGTTAACCAATTAGGTGTCCTTATCCTATGTCCATGCTTGCTACTGTCATTTGGTCATTACCTAAAAAACTAGAAAATTCATGTGCTGGGAGCTTGATTTATATCATATCCTGAAAACAACATTATCTTGAGTATATATCATTAGTACTTCGAAAATTGTCCTCAGAGACCACCTCAGTGCGAGCTGCCAGTATTCCTTTTGGTTTTCCACAAGAACTACATGAGAAGACTTCACTGATTGCATACACGGTGACTGTAAGAAACTGAGAAGTTAACCTAGAACTGAGTTGGCAGCTTCTTCCTGCTGGAAAACTTTCCTAAAGTCAAGAATAGCATGCAAGCTGATAGGGAAGAAAAGTGACCAGTTGTCAAATCCATTTGTGACCTGTTTGACCCACAACACTAACCAGCTAGGCAAGGTGTGTACACTACAGCAATAATGGTACCAACTGTCATGTGGGCAACCAAATACTTGGATTTGAGAGCCACCGGACAGGAGTGAATTCACACCCACTATAGTAAAGTAAAAAATTCAGTTTAGCTAATGTGATAGGATATCAAATTCTTTGAAATATTTTTGTTTATATCTGTAAACAAATACTTTTCTCAGTCTTGGTCAGAGAAACTTCTCTATGCAATGAATGGTGGTGAATGCAGAAACTCACTGCTGGCTATTCAAGTCACTGAGAATAGGGAAAATTGCAAGTTCAGACTATCACCAACATAGGCTCAAGGAAAACTATAAAAGAGGTGGCAGAGAAAAAAAATCTAAGAGTCAAAAGAGAGTTAAAAGTCTGTGAAATCCTATCCTTAGCACATGACCCAGCCTATCAACTCATGGCAGCCATGGATACTTGAACTGGGTCTGCATAAGCTGTCAGTCTGTCAAGAGTCTCAGTCATGGATAGGAGAGAAGCTCATTGGTCCCTACCTGTCCCTGCTGAACTACTGGCTACTGATGAATTCTGGGAAAGGTAAAGTCACTGTCTTCTACTATGTATTCAGTCCAGAGAGTGCCAATCCCATGGTCACCAGGATGGCTCTGGTTAAGCTTCGTGGATCAAAAAACAAAAGAAGACATGAACAAAAGGATGAGGCTTGTGAGATGAGTGTGTGTGTGTGTGTGTGTGTGTGTGTGTTTGGGGGGAGTCCTCGAAATGCATCATATTGATATATGAAACTGTCAAAGGAACAAGTTTAATTAATTTAAAATTTGGTCTAGGACTAAAGGCTAGGTCTATGTGAATAAAAAGGCATTTGTTTGTTCTTCCCATCATTCTGCCCTGTGTGTGGTTTGGATTTCTCCCTCATTCACTACCTTCCAACACCAACTCACCAAACTACCTTCATTTGTAGCTACTGTTAGTGTGCAGTTGATTTTCATGTTCTAACTATTGGCATGATGCCTGCTCTACAACCCAGTTAGATCTATAGCATTATAATAGGTTAGTAATAATATCATATTAAACAAATCATGACTTTGCTTTCACTAATCTTTGTAATCACCTGTGAGTCTTGGGCTTAGATTTTCTTGGAATGGACGCTTTATTTCAGTGTGAAAAAAAGGGGGGGGGGGAGACTCCAACTTTTATACTATGACAGATACAGAATCATTCTTTGAGTATCTTTAGAACCACATTTTGGTTTTGTTTCATGTTTTTATGAATTCAAGTTTGCTTTCAATATGATATTTTCACTATGGTGATTCAATTTTAATTTCTCTAATAAAGACTCGTCTAATCTACCATTTTTTCCTTTTCTGACTGCTTGGGGTCAGATCCCAGGGCTCTGCATACAGGCGAGAGAGCCACCACTGAACTACATCACCAAACCGATGTTCTGACTTCACCTGATGTTCTCTTGATAGTGCAAGGAAAAGACAAACAAACAAATCTCTACACATTGCTTTGGGAGTCCCGTACAGCAGGAGCTTCTGTGTGAATGAATAAACAAACGATCAAGGTTTAAATAATTTCTGCACATCAAACAGGAACTAGAGATGTTCAAATTCTTAGTTAACAACTGTGCTCGATCTCATGGTGCCTTCACGTTTGATCTCCCAGACTCCTCATCAGAGGACCAAGGCTTACGATTAACTTCATCCATTGGGATACAATGTTGCATGTTGGGAACAATAAAGGTTTATGTTGGAGAAGTATCCTTGTTGGGGTGAAGTGCGTAGTCAACATGGAGGCGAGCCACCAGATTAGTTCTGTGTCACCTCCTTTCACTGAGAAAAAGGAGTTTAAATGGCAGCTGGAAAGATGTTCCAAGTACCAGCTAGCAAACTTCTGCCCAGCATCTTCTCACCCATCATTTTCTCTTTCTCACAAATGCCTGCCTATCCCACCTCTTGATAGATCCTTTAAGAAATACTCTCAGTTAATGTAAAAGACTACACCGCATCGCTTGGGGATGCAACTGACTTTTATTAGTTATGTCATAATTTTAGGAAAGCTTACTTTAAAGAAAATGATGGTGAGACCCTTTCTGGTTAAGGTTTTCTTAGCCTGGGACCAGGTCTGAATTTTAAAATGTGTGTCCAATAACTTTGGGCTGTCTCTTACATTTCTTTTCTAGAGTGTGACATTCTCTTTCCCCACAGGAGTCCCTGCCTGTCCCCAAGCTACCTTCAACAAAGGAGAGGCCTCAGCCAGCCAATTTAAGTTAATGAGCTACCTGCCCGGGCATATTTTATTTGGAGCAATAGCTGTAACTACAGAGAGGTCCACTCCTCACTGCCTAACTAATGACAAGCATTCCTTCTTGCTCAGGAGGTGGATGTCCAACTTTTCAGTGGGAAACTCTTCTCTTGGCATGGTAAGGTCACAGGGTGTGTGAGAGACTGCCCCTAGTTTTTGCAGGCAAGGTCGACTTGAGCCTGCTGTTTGTCTGATTGTCTCCCTTTCCACTTAAAAGTACAGAAAAAAAGAGCAAAAAAGATAATGCAGTGAGCAAACAGGACTTCTACCTAAGTATTCTGGGTTTTTTTGTTTTTTTTTTTTTTTTTAAAATGCACTGCCATTGATCTTACATTAAAGAAGCCCAGGGCTTTCAATAGTCAAATTACAAATGCACTACTAATAAAGAGGTAATTTAGTATGCAACTTCATGCATTAATAATTAGCCAAACAGTACTGAACTGCTAGATAAAACGCTACAGGAAGATAACTAATGAACTATCAATGCCAAAATAGGCATCATAATAAAGTGAGACTTTAATAAATCATTTATGAAACGGTTACAAATGAACTAGTTTGTTAATATCTAACAGGTAACTACTAAGCTCCTTAATTCATAGATGGAAACTAGGGGCTTGAAGACAATTAACTTTCTAATCACTGAGGGTCGAGAATTGTCAGTGAGTTCCTGCACTGGACCTTGAATTGCTATTGCTGGTGTAGGTGAAATCTAAGCATTTCCTTGTCTTCTGTGTAGTCTTATAGCAGCTGTCATTACACACAGAAGCAGCCGAAGTACAACACAGAGAACAATAGGATGGCTGTAAGCTATCAACATTCTAAAAGTCAATGCTCCCAAGTGCAAGCAACTGAACTTAGGTGAAGGCGCTGTGAGGGTCACTGTTCAGTGCTATGTGGAGGGGCCGGCTGTTAGAGATTAAGGCAATTTTGAACTTCTAAAGCTAATTGGGATCTCAGTGTGAATCTTGCACATCTGAATCTCACTGGAGGTTGCAAAAGGAGCAAAGCATGTAGAAACGGAGTGTCGGTGATAGTATTGACTGTCTCCAGAAATAGCAAATAATAAATTCATCAGAGAAAGAAAATTAATATTTTTGTAGAAGCAAGAAATTGACTAGTGAAAAAAAATGCTTTCTAATAAATCAAAATTAAAGCTATATTGAACTACGTAGGACAGGGCAGGAAGTCCTTTATTCTCCCATTGTTAATTCATATAAACTGTAAATGTACAAATTGCTGGGCCTTATCATGGATTGGTTCAGGTAAGTTTTACCAAATATTATCTATATCTACAGAGAAGAAAAGTCGAAAAGGTAAGGAGAAGGAAAAATCTATATTCATAACTGACTTTTATACTTTACAGCTTATAGCTTTTAAATGGTAGAAAAATGATCAGCAAACAAGTGTGTGTAGAAGCTAAGTGGATGACATGGCACACTAGCACTAAGGACAGCTGCAGGCAGACACAGGTCTGGATGAAGTTATTAATGAAGCTGAAACTGATCTTGAGAAGCGCACTCAATAGGGAACCTTAACTAAAAAAGAAAAAAAAAATCAATGATAAATAAGACTGCTTCTTCACCTCGAGAGTTCCAACCAAGTGAGGCTATTAAAGAAACCACAGTAGTACTGTCTTGGTGCAGTGTGAGATTTCCACTTGGCGGCTTAAGGTTATTCACAGAGTGCCTGCAAGTTGAAATATCATTTCTTCTTATTAACACCACCGTAAGGGGTGAACCTTGGTTAATGAGAACAACAAAGCTACACTCCAGGTTAGAGCTTGTTAACATGACACACAACTGTTAAATGCATTATTCTTTCTACTTATTAGTGAGATAATATTAGCGGCGTCTCCCCACCCCCATGCATTCCCCCCCCCAATATCCATTCATGAAACTATGTCATCTCATTGATGACAAATTAATGGTATCAATGTGGAACCAAAAAACATTGGTAGCTGCTTCCCTTGGGAATGATTTTATACACAGACAGGATAGATTGTCTTCTAACCAGCTATTTTGCTTCTGAAATTCCATTCCATCTTTCTCAAACTTACTTCACATCTTGTCACCGTAACACATGACGTCAAGGTTTACTGACTCGCTCACTGGCAGTGTGTGACTCTTCTGTGTTACACAACATCACTAAAGTTAAACACATTTCCGATGATTTAACTCAGCGTATTTCATAAATCTTTGTCAAGACAAGTATTGTCAACTGCAATGTAATTATCCATATTCAATTTGATGACTCAACTGGAAAATTACTCTTTTCCTAATAAAATTTACAAAATGACAATAGTGAATCAGTGCTGATTAGTTACTCAGTGGGTACTAATTAATTAAGCCAGGTAAATTTAGGCCCCTGCTAATAACCTTGGGAGAAAAAAAAAATCCATATACATGGTTCTTTGCCTTGGGTGAAGGAAACACTTCTGTTTCCCTACTTTTCTTTCTAGTTCTTTTCCTAGTTTCTCCCAGAAGAGAAATACAAAATAAACAATAAAACTCAACTACTCTTAGCTGGCTGTACAGATAAAAACTAAGAGTTCCTTGTAACCTTGTTAAGGTCGACAGTGAAAGAAAAGACAGAATGATTTTTATTGTTTATAACTAACAGTGTAATAGTGAGAACCCCCTGCCAGCTCCTCCTCGGGGCAGAATTGGTATAGATCACACAACCGATGGCAAGAAATAATAGTGTAATCATCATGTGAGGGCTTCTCCACCTAGCAGCTCACTGAAGTTGGCCATGGGCTCTGCATTTGGTTGGCATGGGAGGGGGAAGGGCCGTCTCTGCGTCCAGAGGTCACTATTTTTGAGCTTTTATATGGTGATGCCGCATTTCCTTTGAGCCTAATAAAAAGCTAGTGAATGACAGAAATGAACGGCCGCCATGGTAGAGGGTGCCCACTGCCAAGCTGCCCAGAAAAGACTGACAAGGAAAAGCCTAACACTTTGTTCAGACAATACACAACACAAAGGACCAATGACTGCCCCAGTGCTGTCCACAGGGGGAAAAAAAAAGCATGAGTTTTATCAGCCAGGAGGTATTTAATCACCAAGTAGATTAGCTTATGATAATTTTCATCAAGTTATATTTACGTATGAGCAGACCGCCACCATGACCTGGCCCATACTGGAAGTTTTAATTTCAGAACCTCTTTCAGAACATACTATCAGTATGTTAGAGATAAATCCAGAAGACAAAAAAATTCATCAAAATGTTTTTTTTTAGGGGGGGTGGGTTCCAGATAACCACTTGTCTGATTACAAGCAGAGAACAGAATTTTTAGGGGTACAGATTCTGCTTCCTGTGAAAGAAGAATTTCCCAGTAGAACTAAGCAGAAGTATATGACACCTTTACCCAGAAGCTCCTTGGTGGTGGACTCTGGGTCTTGGGGAAAAAGCATTTCTTCAAGGTTCCCAGAGACCTTTATTTTGAGTATCTTTGAAAATAATGCAAGAATGAAGTTTAAAGAATGAGTCTGCTCCCCATCCCACTGTAAGAAAGTAAAGATTTTTTTTTTTTTTTTTTTTTAAAACAGGAGGTCATTTGTAAGTGTTCTTAAGTGTTGTACTTGGGGAGTGGGCACTAGGAGTTTAGGAGTCATGGGCGACATCTAGGCGGAGGAAGTCTAGAACCCGTGATCGGTCCACGTGATCATGGAGTCAAGGTGCCTGGGGCCAACAGTCGATGTTTATAACTCCTTCCATTCCCCACCTGCCCGATGGGGGTGGGGGTGGGGGGCTGTGGGAGAAAATAGCAGCTGAGAATTGTTTCACTGAAGTGACAGTCTCACCTCTTATAAGGAACGAAATGTGTGAAAAGATGAAAAAGTTTACTGATTCAGCATCTAAGAAATTTCCAACAATCTGGAACTGATCTTAAAAAAGGCAAAACACGGGGGGATATAATTATGATACATTTCTGTTAGTGAGAAAAACCGTTGGACTAGTTTATTTTTAAATTTTGAAGGCATGAAAATGTGCCCCGTTGACAATCGTAGTATCACACACCCTGCCTGTGCACCGAGCGGCCTTAATGATTAAATGATGTGAGGCTCCCAGCGGAGGTGTTACCTGCTTTCCAGTGGTACATTACTGCCAAGGACCCAGCTGTCCTGCAGCTGGACGGACTCGGGTGTGGTTTGCAGCTCGGCGGGCAAAGCAGCCGGCGGGGCCGGACTCTGGTTCCTTCTATTGGTCAGGGAGTTTCTATTG
The DNA here is from genome assembly GCF_011762505.2 of Arvicanthis niloticus. NCBI lineage: Eukaryota > Metazoa > Chordata > Mammalia > Rodentia > Muridae > Arvicanthis > Arvicanthis niloticus. The sequence continues at coordinate 38,537,943 of NC_047673.1, forward strand.
AGGGAAGTGATGGACGGGTGATGTTGTGCAGGGTGCTGCTTGTGGGAAGGCGGCAAAGGCTGCAGGGTAGGTTGCCCTTGGTTGTTTGCAGGTTGCTCTGCGGAAAGAGAGAAGAGAAACAAAGGGAAACTCATTATACATTTCCTTGTGTACGTATGTGCATACACGTTGCCACTTTTCTTGCAGAGCTGGTGCAGATAAATTAGAATTAAAAACTGCACAGAAACCCACAACCTAACACATTTGCATATTATTCTATTAAGGGATTGCTCAGTGACATTCTGAAAGACCAAGTTTACCCTTGATACGCAAAGTTCTAATTAATATACAACAGATGGCAAAATTGCTTTTGGTTTTAATTTGTTTCAGTTTTTTTTTTTTCATCTGGCTTTATTAACACCTACAGAAAACATCAACTGACAGCTCCCCTAATGTGCCTTTAGATTTCAGATTTTTTTTTTTAAACAAACCGAGCCTGAAATTAAATGGGTGATTTTGGTAGAACACAAAGGTTTTCGAAATGCATATAATCCCTGTAATTATTTAATGGAGTTTTTTTAAGCTTTATTTAACAGCAATAAATTATTACAAGCTAGTTGCTAAACAGCAGTAGACTGCTCTAGTTTACTGCGTCTCAAACAAGGCGGCTCCGTGCTATGATCTACTAATAGATGCTAAGCGCTCTGTAGCAGAAGGTCACTCTGTGAAGCAGATGTTGTTTCGTGGATACTTAACAGACTGAATCACATCTGATTACAACGTCAGAAGACTCATATACTTAATGACCGTTACATCCATTAGAACACACACAGAACAGATTTTCCAATTTCACAGTGTGCAGGAGAACCACAGTTTCTGGAGTGAAGTCGTAGGTGACCAGAGTGACTCCTGCCATGAGATCGGGGACACAAATATTTTGTTCCAAGCCAGAATCATAAAGGGTTCACTGATTTCAAAATATGAACCCAATATTACATTGTAACTATGGGAAAATTCTCCAGAGCTAATAAATCATCTGTTAAATATCACGAGTCATTGTAACATCTAAGTTCTACTTTGTATGACTTAGCTTGGGACATGCATATTATTGAATAGACAAATACAATGTTGTACCAGAAAAAATGATTCCTTTATTTAATGCCAAATACCCATAAGATGTCTATTTTTTATTAAATATGGTTTAAAATGCAACATAATTTCAAAGTGTCTTATTAAATCATGCTATTAATATAAATGCCTATATTAAAGGAGAATAGGAAACAGAATGACTATCTTTCATAGGCCGTGAAGCCCATCAATGATTATTAAGGTAAATAATATAACATACTGTAATTCTGGTTTTATAAAAGGAATACATGATATATATAATAGGGTGACTATCTTATCAAACCTCTTTAGCAGATGAGCAATAAAAATAGCTCCTCCCACAGCACATAACATCAAGGGTTATTATGTTTTTCTAATGGTGTCTAATAGTCCCTGTCACGTAACTTAATGACCAAGAATCTCTTACACTTGAAATGAAAAGCATAGCTATTGCCTGAATATATGAAATCAGAGCAGAATCCCTTGTACTAGTTCTAGTTCTGAAGCTCCCCACACTAGAAATCTTAAAAAAAAAAAAAAAAAAGAAAAGAAAAGAAAAAGAAAAAACTTCCCTGACTCAAGGCCTTGTGAAAAGGACAAATGAAGGTCTAAGTCTCACTTCAAACGTGACGAACTTCCGAAGGACTAGCAGGGCTAAAATGGTACCGAGTTGAAGCTCGCTCACAACACAAAGCTTTAACAGTTTAAACCCCACGCAGGAGTCATTATTCAGGCCTCCTGTAATTAATTAGGGCTGTCTTCCTCAGCACCAGCGCACATGATGAGATTCACCACAGAAAACCACGAGGCACCTTTAGAAAGCTGCTCGGAGTGTGGCATGGCAAGAGGCAGCTGTGAGAGGCAACGGGTGGAAACAGAGAGAGGCAGAACTTCTTCAAAGGCAAAGGTGACAAGACTTTGCCTAGGTGGCATGAGGGGTCAGCCGACTCCGCGTCTTTTAGCTTGGTACCATCCAAGAATTGTATTGCCCTTCACACAAGTTTCGTAACAGATGCTACTTTAGTGTCTGAGGGAAACAGGCATCCAAGAATCAGAATATCAGAGCTAATCCTTTGTGAGGAGTCACGATAGAGCCCTGTAATAAATAATCTCAGGACAACTCTAAGGATTCAATAAAATCTACTCAACCATCCACTACTTCTACATTTGGCCATTCATTTCACAAACATATAACTATACTTTGTGTTACAGGGATGTGCCGGGTCCTCACCAACTGAACTCACTGTACAAATGGTGAAATAAAATGTACAGACGTGAAGATTGCTATCAAACACTAAATAAACATAAAGTCCCTGACATGCATTTGAATGAATGTTAGTTCAGGATTCTGTTTAAAACAAATCAAAACATAACCAATGTGATGATTTGCATATGCTCAGCCCAGGGAGTGCACTATTAGGAGGTGTGGCCCTGTTGGAGTAGGTGTGTCACTGTGGGTGTGGGCTATAAGATCTTCATCCTAGCTACCTAGAATTGAGTCTTCTGCTTTCGACCTTCAGGTGAACATGTTTAACTCTCAGCTCCTCCTGCATCATGCCTGCCTGGATGCTGCCATGCTCCCACTCTGATGATAATGGACTGAACATCTGCACCTGTAAGCCAGACCCAGTTCAATGCTGTCTTTTATAAGACTTGCATTGGTCATGGTGTCTGTTCACAGCAGTAAAACCCTAGCTAAGACAACCACTATGGAAAACTCTTATTTAAGGTTTCTGGAACATGCTACTGGGAATTTTCCTGGATCCAGTTGTTCAATTTATAAGCATTTATTAAAGACTTTAACCAGCCATCATGCAAAACACCAGTACTTCCTGTGGCCTATGCAGAAACTGCTTTGCATCTGGCTACACAGTCAAGAGATCTACCAGGCAAGCAGGTATAGATGTTGAAGGCCCTGATCTCTACAAACTTTGACGGAAGAGTCTGAGTGGGCTAGCCAAGTTTAAATTCTACAGCATATCATGGACAGAAACAATAACCACGGGCTTGGAATTCCCAGTGGTTCTCAAGATTTGAGCATTGGGACACAGCTGGAGTTCCTGTTTATCTCCACCAATCTCGGCGATGTGGAGTAAGCATATAAATCTTATCAAAATGAGATAAAGCTAAACACAGCTAGAAAACACGACTGAATAAAACAACAAGAACGGGAAAGATAAAGATACATCTAGGGTTACATAGCTCTCTACATTTTTAAAGTGGCATAAAAATCTGGCTGTCAATATTCCAGCTTCCAACACGAAGAATAAATACAATCAGCTATAGGACCTGGAATATTTTTCAAAACCATAATATTTGCCTGAGACAAATGTAAGTCTGACTCATACTGAGAACAGAGAGATTTCTATTTAGAGTCTGTACGTAAAGAACCACCACATGTTCAGGGGAAACATTTAGGTCCAAGGTCATAAAGTAACAGAGAGCAGTGTTTAGACTTGAGGATTATTAAAATGTATGAGAATCTAACTCGGGTAGGTAGATCTTCAGAAGAACAGTGCAGCCTGCAACTCGGCCTTTGGGTTTGAGCTGAGGGCAAGCTTTGCTCAGACTTAAGAAAAGGTTTTGGATCCAAGGATTTGGGACAAACACAGAGACTCAGAGGTGTGGGTGCCATTGTCATTTTGGAAAATTCTGAATGGAATGAGATGGCTCAGCAGTTAAGAGTTGAGTACTTTTTCTCCGAGGACCTGGGTTCAGTTCCCAGCCTGTGTGCTTGATGGCTCACAGCTGCCAAGCGATCTGACGCCTTGAGCTTTGTGGGTCCCTTAATATGCATGCACCCCCCCTACACACATACTTTTAAAATAATATAAATACTTATTTAAGAAGGAAAGAAAGAAGGAAAGAGGGAAGGAGAAAGAAAGAGAGAGAGAGAGAGAAAGAGAGAGAGAGAGAGAGAGAGAGAGAGAGAGAGAGAGAGAGAGAGAGGAGGAAGCCAGCCAACCAGCCTGTCCTGGGGCTGGAAAGATAGTAGGGTGGTTCAGAGCTCTTCCAGATGAACCGAATTTGATTCCCAATGTCTTTATGATGGCTCACGACCATTCCTAACTCCAGTTCCACAGGACATAATGCCCTGTCCTGGCCTCTGCTGGACAACAAGCATGCAAGTGGTACACAGACATACATACATGCAAAACAAATAAAATAAAAATTAAAATTAAAGACCAAAACCCCTCAACCAACCATCAACCCCCCCCCCCCCAAAAAAAAAAACCAAAAAGCAGAAAACCAAACCAACCAACCAAACAAACAAAAGGCATCTTCTCCGTGGCTCTTTCCTCTGAGTTACAGTTTTTTTTTTTTTTGTTTTGTTTTGTTTTGTTTTTTTTAAATATGTTCAAATACTGTCCTTCCTTTTTCTACATACAAATACGTTTTGGCCCTTTGCCTAGGGGTAGTTGTCCAACACAAAACAGATTCCATATGATTTTGTTTGTTTTATTTTGATTTTGTTGTTTTTGTGCTTTTGATTTTTGGTTTTGTGGATATTTTGGTTTTTTTAGGGTTTTTTTTTTGGAGAAAGAGAGAATGCAAGACAAATAATATATAGTGGGGTGGGTAAGGAGGTGGGGAGGAATTGTGGGAGGGGGTAAAACGGATCCAAATGTATGAAAAAGAATAAAAATATCAATTGGACATACAGTGTGAGGAGTTACTTTAGAAAACATCAAACGTATACAGAGCGAAGCTAACGCATACTGTTTGTAATTGAAAAACGGTTTGTAAAGATGTCTAGCTTCCCAACTAATGCAAAGGTCCTTAAAAAACACACACTGCAATATGAATTTCTTTGGATTTCATAGTACTGTCCCAAGGTGTTGTACTTTAAAGACTCTTTAAAAATGTTACTGATTCCATGACACGAATGGAGGGATAGCACTGATGTGCTGGGCTCTGAGACGGCCCCACATGATCCAACCTTCACAGTTTGAGCTGTCTTCCATGTACCGAATCACAGCAACGAAGAGAAAGTGTAAACACCTTGTTTTTATAAATTAAAAATCTATTACTAAATTAAATAAATAAGAATAGATAAAATTATCTAATTAAGATGATAAGTACCTTTTATTTTAAATTTTTCATACAATTTATTTTGATCATCTCACCGAGGCAGAGAACAAAGTCACTCGTTCTAAATACTGGTTCATAGGAACATGATTTATAACTGTATCAATTGTTTTGACATTTAAAATCTACTCTTTCAAAAAGATCTGGAGGATGGGGAGCTTATATTTTATATATTGTTACAGGCTACAAACATGAAGCAACATATAAGATCTTGTATTATTAAATGGCCTGGTTTATCAAATACATGTTTCCTTATATTTTAAGGCTTATTATTATAAATGCTTCCAAATAAATAAGTGTGTATGTGAGTGTATGTGTGTGTGTGAATTTGTGCACGTACACACGTGCATGTGAGTGCTTGTACACAGGCTTGTGTAACTGTCTTTTGGAAAATAACCTATTTAAAATTATTCTCTGCTTATAACACTCCACCACTGCCATGTATTGATCCTTTCTTCTTTCTCTCCTTTCTCGTGGTCAGACTGCTCTTACAACTTTCATTAGAACCAAACAACTGCTTGGTTTCATTTGTTAAGTTGACCGAAATTGATGGCAGATGCTTTTTTAAAAAGCTGATTTTGTGGGCTGGAGAGATGGCTCAGTGGTTAAGAGCACTGACTGGTCTTCCAGAGGTCCTGAGTTCAAGTCCCAACAACCACATGGTGGCTCACAACCATCTGTAATGGGATCCGATGCCCTCTTCTGGTGTGTCTGAAGATAGCAACCATGTACTCATATACGCAGTGTACTCATATACATAAAATAAATAAATCTTTAAAAAAGAAAAAAAACAAAAAAACTTCTGATTTTATTAAACATGGAAGCTAGACAGGAAAGACTCTGGTCATTTTGTTCCATTCTTGGTGATCAAGGAATGCTCACTAACACTGTCACTTAAGGCCATCTGCCTCTATGTTAAATTTATTTGACAACAGATAATAAACTGGGTGTTTATTTTTTTCATGGAATATGGTCTTCAGTGTCAATTGGTCTGAGCACCATCTAAGGACTTAAAAGTCAGGGTCTGATGTAACAGCCAGTGTTAGAGGTAACTGTGAGAGAGACTGAAGAAGAAACAAGTCCTTTAGGGGAAGATAAACTACTCTGAGGGAAAGCCCAAGTAAGAGAGACCCTTGTTGGCCATGAATGTTATAGTCAGAAGAAATAATATCACTCAGCCAAGTGTATCTGAAGGGAAGCTTCAACAGGTAAAGTAACCAAACAAAACAAAAACCCTCATACAAATGTCATAAGAAACACAGGTAAGTCAAACTCTTGCCCTTTCTACCAAGAAGGGCTTTGATCTTGAGTCTTGAAGGTATATCAAATGACTTCCCCCCATTCTAAATCAAAGCAAGGAAAGAAAAAAGAACATCAATGCCCAGACATACCTGGGCTTATTTGCTGATAATGGATTAACTTTTTTGACTGAGTCTTGTTATGCTGCCCAGACTGGCCTCGAATACATGAGCTCCCACAATCCTCTTCCCTCTGCCTCCAGAGAATGGGGCTGTTAGGGCATACCTTCACTCCCAGCTAAAGTGTGTGTGTGTGTGTGTGTGTGTGTGTGTGTGTGTGTGTGTGTGTAATTGAAGCACTGCCGGCATGTCACAGTGCTTGTGTAATTCTGTTGCAAGTCCTCTGTGGTTTACAGGAGGAGGCTGCGATGCTCTGGGGGCAGAGCAGAATGGACTTTTGAGTGTGAAAGCTGGGAGAGAAAAATATCACCTGAAAGGAGGTGAGATCCTTTTGTCTGAGTGACTGTGTTAGCAAATGAAAGTTGAGTGTGAGAGTCTCAGAGAGGGGAGGGGAGGAGGGGCTGACACTTGCCCTGAGCAGACATGCCCAGATGGGAACCAGTCACCACAGTCCCTGCAACTGCTTTGTCCCAAACCCCTTCCTCACCACTCTCTTCTCTTCTTTCCCAGGATGTCTGTGACAGGCTCAACAGGCTTGGCTTGCAGGGGTCCCCAGGGAAGACATACCCTTGTTTGAAGGGGGCTGGAATATTGTGTGGCTTTAGAATACAGCTATGCTGCAGAGAGGAGAGCATGCTGGTAAATGGCAGAAGGCAGGCAGAGAGGGGCAAGGCAGGAAATGGAGGGAGAGAGGTCAGGAGAGAAGGCAGAGACATGGGGTGGGTACTCAGAGTGTGAGGATGAAGGAAGAGAAACATTTTATTTTTTGTTTGTTTGTTTGTTTAGGATGGGTTCTCAGGTAGCCCAGGTTAGACTCAAACTCTCTAAACAGATGACCTTGAACCACCAATTTTGCTTTGGCTTCCAGGGACTCACAAGCCTATGGCACCACATCTGTTTTTATGCTGTTTTATGTTGATGTTGCAAATCAACCCAGGACCCAGGGCTTCCTATACCTAGAGAAAAACACCAACCAACTAAACTATACTCCCAGCCCGAGAAACTTTTTTTAATTTTCAAAATGCCTGAGTGGGTATGGGCTATGTATAACCCACTAAGCCAGCAAGCTGAGTCACGGCATGCACGTGTGGTTGGCTAACTGTGGACCCAAGGATGCTGCTCTGATCAGTACGACTGCTTGTGGGGAAGAGGAGGGGTGGAAAAAAAAACCCATTCATTCTCGATTCACATTCCTGTCTGGTCACCTTCCCCAACTGTTCAAGATAAACAAACCTTTTCGCTTGGGATTCACCTCCCTCTTAAAATAGGTCACCACACAGAAGAGCCCTTTGCTTTTCTACAACTTAAGACCATATTAATTTTAGCTCCCGTGAGCAGGGTTTCATGTCAGACTTCCTAGTATACAAAAATCAAGAGGGATGACTTGGTTTTGCTCTGTCTTCCAAAGGCCAGTGTGCAGAGGTCTGAATTTCTGCTCAGCAAGGTTCAGAGGTAAAAACTGACTCCTGTGACAGTAGAAATAGTAAATTATAAATAAATGTTTCCTATGCCCCAACAATATCACATAGATTACAGGTAACTCCCTACCTCTTCACTAAGTCAAAAAAAAAAAAAAAAAAAAAAACCCAAACAACAGTTAGCAACAATCTTCCTTGTAAATGGGGCAGGACTGTGAGTCAGAGAATACATGTTCAAAGCCACGCCACAGACTCAGCAGAGGCCACATCAAAGCAAGAATTGACAGTCAGGGTTATCTTTTTTTCCTCCTTGCATCCTGCCCTAAAATACGGTATTAATAAGATAATCGTCCAAAATGGCACAGTGCAAATCTGCAAAGACAGATACCACCTCGCTCAGAGAATCAGTTTCACACTAACCTGGTCCTCTACTTAGCATTTAATCTTAAGAATCTCAGAGAGGTCAAGTGTCTGAATGTGAATGGTAGGTTGAAATACCTCTGCAAACCTCTCACTAAAATAAAGCACTCTTTGAAACTTTTCACACCATAAGTTCACATCAGACAGTGACATGCTTAGGTGAAAATCAAAAGTACTTTAAGAACTCCAAGATTTTCCTGTAAATACACAACATCAGTTTTGGTCTCCATCAACCATACAACTGACTGAAAAACAACTTATATAAAGAAATTTGACTATGCAAATCTTTTAATGACACATAATGAGCTGTCCCAAGACTCACCGCGACAAGGAATCCGATACTTGAGTGCGCAGAGATGAGCTGATTTTCTACATTTCTGGGATCAGGAGAATTTGCTTTAGTTTCTTTAGAGTTATTCTATTTGAGGATTTTTTTTTTTTTTTTAAAGAAGTATGATTCTCAGCTCTTTACTTTTTATGGGGGAGGTTCACTGTACTTCCTACTTAAAGAGATGTGGTAATACCCAGAGTGCCTTGAGATACAGTGTACACTTTTATGGATTCATGTATTTAGCATGTCTTTTGAGCTCATGCTGTCTGCCCTGCTGTGTTTTAAGGCAAAGAGCCCCTGACCATCTCAGCCCTACAGGTGCCCTTGCCCTCTGCTTCAGATTAGTATCGCTGAATCTGGAAGAAGGAATGAGGCATAGCAGAGGGCGCACAGGTAGGACTGAGAACATCTGAGCTGTCACTGCACCTTCCTGAGGTGTGTGAGGCTCTGGAACAGTCTTACTGTACGTGGAAGAGACCAGGGTAATGCCTCAATTGTGCCAGACACCCTAGGCAATGCCTTGACCCTTGATGTGGTCTATTTTCAAAGGGTAGACTATGAAGAATTCTGCTGGTTGTCTGAAACGTTTAAGGACTTAAGATTTTGAACATGGATAATAGACATTATGAAAAAGGCGGTGAGGGAGTTTGGCTGGGAGAAATACTGCCACTGGAATTAAATCCTCATTGGATGGTCCATCAAATGTACAACAAACAACTGTAGAGAGTACCTATCGGTTGGAAAACAGACCTAGGAAAATCATGCATACAGCAACAGAATGTTAAAGAATGCTTCCTAGGAAAGATTATTCAAAGACAGGAATACCAGGAAAGCACAGTGTACACCCAGTAGGAATTCCAGGAGGACAGAACAGACCTTGTTTTGGATTTCCACAGCCTTATCTAAAGTTACAAATACCACGCTTAGATCTGCAATGTTCTACAGATAAAGATGTCTTCGAATTTCATAGGACTAGCTCTGTTTTTCTTATTTGTTATTGGAGGACAGCATAGGAGGCTCTATTTTATTTATAATGTCTCATGACTGGCATCAACTTTTTTGTCTTAGTGTTCTGTTGCTGTGGGAAGTGTGCCATGGTCACAGCAACTCCTATAAAAGAAAACATCTCATTGGGGCTGCCTTACAGTTTCAGAGGTTCAGGTTGATGTCATCATGGTGGGAAGCATGGCAGCCTGCAGGCAGACATGGTGCTGAGCAGTAGCTGACAGGTCTACATTTGGATCAGCAAGCAGCAGGAAGAGAGACACAATGGGCCTAGCCTGGGCTTTCAGTACTCTCCGATCTCCCAGGAGAGACTTCAGTAAACTGGAGAGGCCTTGGTGACTGTGGGTGTTAGGAAATTGAAAAGCCTATTCCAGATATTTAAAATATTCATCCTTCTTTTTGATGCCCTAGAACCACTTTTGAACCCAACACTATATTAAACAGGGTTCTCTAGAGTAATAGAAACTATGGAATAAATCTCTCTTTATATAATATATATATATATATAGAGAGAGAGAGAGAGAGAATATATAGAATATATATATATATATATATATATATATATATATATATATAGAGAGAGAGAGAGAGAGAGAGAGATTGAGAAATGTAGAGATAGATAGATAGATAGATAGATAGATAGATAGATAGATAGACAGACAGACAGAGAAAGGGGGCTTCCTGGAGAATGTCGCACAGGCTATGGTTCAGTTAATCCAACAATGGCTGCCTATGAACTGAATGTCTGAAAGACCACAAGGCTGGATGTCTCAGCTGGCTGTCAGAATATACTGGAATCTTGAAGAAGTGGGCTCTAATACCAGTGAAGGCATGGACTTACCAGCAACTGTGAGAGCAAGCAAGCAAACGAGAAGGCCCTCCCATGCCTTTATTTATATAGACTACACCAGACGGAGTGGCCTGGATTAAAGGTTCATCTTCCCACCTCAAAGTTCCAGGTAAGAAGGGGGATTTCCCAGTTTAAAGGATTTAATTAAGAAAAATCCCTTACAGGTGTGCTCGGCACATGGGTTTTAGTTAATTCCATATGTGGTCAAGCTGACAACCAAGAAGAGAGAGACATCACAAGTCTACCCTCTCATCAACCTGACAATCAATCATATGTCCTTATGCCATGCTTAATTTTCAAAGAAAAACAATAATCAGGTCACAATTATATCTAATATGATATAACTATCCCATGTATAATCACAAGCACATTATATATTTAACGGAGTCACCAAAGATGATATGGTGGTCCTGCAGAAGTAGCTGAGAGCTCTACATCCTGATCAGACAGAAAAAGGGCCTAGTGTGGGCTTTTGAAACCTCAAGGCCCACTCCCAGTGACACATGTCCTCCAATAAGACCACACCTCCTAATATTTTTAATCCTTTTAAACAATGCCACTCCTGGTGACTAAGCATTCAGATACATGAGCCTATAGGGGACATTCTTATTCAAACCACCACACTTCTCTTTGATGGATCTTATTCTGGCTTCTAAGACTGGGACTCAAATACAGTTCATCTGTTAGTGCCCTGAGAGTTCAGTGTGTGGAAGTATTTGTCTTGCTGGTTAAAGTAATTCATCTGGCCATGTAATTATCACCAGCAATGCCGCAGACATATTATCCTCTATAGAATTAACAGTTGTGTGTAATTATTTCTAATAGAAACACACATAAACCTTTTTTTTAAATTATTTTTTACTGTAAGTGAATAGAAAGCAGGATTAAAAAAAATAACCTTTAAAAGCCTCTGTGTTTGTTTTTGGGATATTGGTGCACTCATCAAAGTAATATTTTACCTGAGAATAAGCAAAAACAGAAAAAAAAAGCTGTCTCAATTTTGACAATAAAGAATTGTTGGCATATAATCAATAAACACTGCTCTCTCTCCTTATTACCTAATGAGCATTTGATTTTAGTGCAATTAACTTTTATTGACTTTAAGTGGAGTATACAGTATGATATAAATAAAACACATTTACAATATGGGTCAAGACAGACTGGGAGGCAACTGAAAGCTGTATCATTATATGACTTTGGAGAAATGGAAGCAAATCAAATATTCCCAACAGTGCAGAATCTCTGTTGCCTTTCAGTGAACATACTCTTTATCAAAGACAATGTCTGCTACAGCAGAAGATGCTAGGAAAGGGTACAGGAGAAATGGGCCAATATTGGCTCCCGTTAAATGTAATTCTGTGTAAACAAATGAACTTTTAGGTCTCAGATTTTCTCATTTTTCTTTTAAATTGGGGGTAGAGTGGAGACCAAGAAAGGGTCTTAAGCTGAAGTCTAAAGATTTTCAGTTTTAAAACATCTCCCTATTTTAATAAGTATTCCAAAATACAACCTTGAAACACATTAGCTCATCTTATGTTAAAACTGAGGAAAACAAAAAGCTCCATACGACTACCTTCAGCCATAAATATAAAACATTTCAGACGTGCAATAAAAATGCATAAAAAATCGCTTTATTTTGAATGGGAGTGTTATGAAAATCGACCATAGTAGGTTGTAAAAACATTTTCAGTGACACGCATTAAAAATGATATCTTCAACTTTAAAAACCAACTCCATTAACACTGGCAGTAATCTCATATTATAATATCTTTACCTGTAGTAAAAATCACTTTGTATCAGAGTTACATTCCGTTATGATGTGGGTGTGTGATGTATCCCTCAGAAAGGCTCAGTTTAGTGGTGCTGCTCTGACAACGTTGCATCAGGAGGATACCCACATGGGAGTTCAATCCTCTCTGGGGAGGTGAGGCTCAGGCAGAGGAGCTGGGTCTCTAGGGAATGTCTGTGAAGGGCATGTATTGTCATGGTATCGCTACCCCCTCTCCTTGTCTCTGTCATTCCTGGATGACCTAATGTGAGCAACACTCTTCCACCATGAGGCTTCTGCCTTGCCACAGGCCTGAGAGGAACAGAGCCAGCAGACCAAGACCTTCTGAAGCAGTGGATCAAAATGAATCTGTCCTCTCTTCGGTCATTTGCTCCTGGATGCTATCACATCATCAACGTGTAACTAATACCAACTTAACTCAAGTTTGAACAGTAAGATCACAAATAAAAACATTAGCTGAAAAAGCCAGGATCCTCTTCAAGCTTAGAAGACAAATTGATCTGGAGCAGGGAATGTAGCTCTGTGTTAAGAGTACCTAGCATCCCAGCACTTGGGAGGTAGAGGCAGGCAGATTTCTGAGTTCGGGGCCAGCCTGGTCTACAGAGTGAGTTCCAGGACAGCCAGGGCTACACAGAGAAACCCTGTCTTGAAAAACCAAAAGAGTACCTAGCATGTAACCTTGGTTCAATCTCAAGGTGTGGGAGAGGGAGAGAGACTTTATTTAAACGGACTGTCAATCCATTACGGCTTCTTTACTGGAGACTTTACCCGACTTTTATTTCCTAGATGTTTCTGCAACCAAAGGATGGATTAGTGACTAGAAAGCAAACTCCCTAACGGCTCTACTAAAAATATTTTCTAAAATATCTGACTTTGACACTGAATTTTTTTCCCTAGGATTTTGATATTGTTTGTTCTCTGTAGCTGGGGTCATTAATGTCTGTTAATGGCCTGAAACTAAGTTGAATGTTCTGGTTAAGGATTTCCTCCAAGTATCTATTCCTGCTTCAGGCAGGAATGTTACGATATCACTAGCATTAAATATTACATAGATGAAATGCTCTTCCATAGAGCGAGTAAATCTTCTCTGTTCATGGCACTCGCACTGTGGTGGAGCACTCAGCGGACACCAGGAGATGACGTTCTTTGACTTAGGAATAGTGATAGTGGAAGTTTTCATGTGTACCCTTCTTTGCTGCTAACATCTTGATGACAAATATTTTGCAGGTGTATGAAACACTATCCATCTTATGATGGTGTTTTCAGAAACACTGGGCCCTTGAGGAAGTAGTGAAGGATAAAGGGGTTCACAAGAGACTGACCCCGAACCTATAGAGTTAACACCATCATAGAAAGTGACACCAGGGTGCTGCTTGCTGCTTACCAGATTCCCAAGGTCAGCCATGAAGAAGGGCAGCCATTCAAGCCAGAGACTTACCAGCAGAAACCAACCCTTCCACACCTTAGTCTGGACTTCCAAACTCCAGAGCTTAAATGAAAGGCTTAACTAAGCTTCTTGAGCCAGGGTTATGGATGGATGAGAGCTCTAAACTGGACTCCTAAACTGATGCCTATAGTTCATTTACTTCTTTGGAAGATTTTAAATAAACTGATACTGAACTACTTGTGGGACAGTGGAATAAAAGATCAGAGAAGCCATAAAACACTGTGTAAGGCATTTGTGATCCCCTGTGTTGGTGGGCTGGTCCTTGGTGGCATTGAGCACCCCAACAAAAATCACAAGTTTCCAGCTGCACAAATGGCACCCGCTGCTTCTTTAAAACGTACAGTGCAACCTTATTAATTGCCCCACCACTGGCAACCTCTTCACATTTTACAGTACATGCAGTTGATGCACCCACATCATATCTGTGATCTAATTTTTGCCATTGGTCCTTCCTGTCTCTTTCATATGTGTTCTTGCCTAACTGCCCTGCCTTTTGTAGATGCTAGCCAGTAAAATGTTAGAAAAAGTATATGTTAGGGATGGATAGTGTTTCATACACCTGCAAAATATTTGTCATGACCACACAGACATTCAGTTTATTACTAGCTGGGTTCACCCAAACATAATAATCAGGTTAATCAATATGCTATTTCAGATTTGTTAGCTTCGCATCTGTGAAAATGAGGTAACTCTTACCCAGGAGAATAAAATACAACACTTACAACAATGTATACGTATAAATTGTGAAGGGTTACTTTAAAGCCTTAATTGGGGGGGGGGGGCATTTTTCATTTAATTAAATAAGGTAAGCAAAGTATTTTATTCTTCTTCTTCTTTTTTTAACTAACAGAGTGTTAGGTTTATGCTGTTATGCCCATAAAATAATTACTTTCTCAGCCAGGTGGTGGTGGTTGGTGTACACCTTTAATTCCAGTGCTTGGGAGGTAGAGGCAGGTGGATCTCTGTGAGTTCGAGGCCAGCCTGATCTACAGAGAGAGTTCCAGGACAGTCAGAGCTACCCAGAAAAAAAAAAAACCCTGTCTTAAAAACCAAAAGAAAAAAGATAATTCTTTTATTTATCAAGTTCTTTATTAATATACTATTTTACTACTAAATTTGTAAAGCACACAAAGGCCTGCTTATACTTCAGAAAATGTCCCTTACATTAAAGATGAAAACAGCGTGTGTTATTACTGGAAAGACTATCTTATATTCAGGGTACCCTGGCTAAAACTTGCTCCGCCTCCAAACTCACACTTTTGAATATCTGAATTGGTATTATTTGCATTCATAAATTTACATTTCCAATGCAAAACATTTGCAAATGTAAAGATGAATGAAGCTACACCAAGTTTTATGGCATTTACTTCGAAAATCTGATTAAGATAGATGTCTTCGGCTCATAATTCTTCAATGTCAGGTTGTTGTAGTTCCCATCAGCAAGATGTTTTAAAGGCTTTCGATTAATATTGCATGCCAGAACTGAAATTACATCCTTTGTCGTTTAGTTCTTAATGGTGCAAGTGATATCTATCAAGTAGTGTTTTATGAAGCATGTGTGAGCTTTATTGCGGGGCTGTTTTCACACATCTTTTTCAATTTTTTTTTTTTAATTCTTCAGAAAGATGGCTCGGGGTTTAACAATTACTGTACCCCTTTGTCAAAAATCATGAGTTTTAAAATAAAGTGAAACTGGCACTGTATCAATAAAAAATTTCTACTTGAATCTGCCATGCTCTCATTTGTACATGATGTTTCGCACAGCCAATCACAAATATCTGCTTTAATCTAGCTATTTAGACAAGTCATATAACCACATGCCCACAAAGCCTTTATCATTAAACATACACACCCTTTGCAACATATGGAAAGTATGTTACATCTGAATCTGATATATATTAATTCTGAATTATGACTGGGCTTGTGCTGCCAAAGTATATGTTTTGCTTTTAAAATACAATTTAGGAGGAAGCTGGTGGTATTATCAATAATTCTAGTAATTATGAAGCTCAAACACCTCATTTTCAAGTATTTGGGATGCAAAATCTCTGTATCACAGTCATACTATTAGTATGCAATCATGCAATTAGTATGCAATCATTAATTAGTGGTGATGTGAAAAAGGGAGACAATTCTATCTGGCTTTTTTCCCTTTATTTTGAATATAAATCAATTTATTCTGGTAGGGGCTTTCCCCATAATGTGCCTTACTTGTCTGGTTTTGGTTCCCTTTAACTGTAATACTAATACTAGGAGACACAATATGACTGCTGAGGTCTTCTGTTTTAGAATAAGAAAGATGAAGAAAAAGAAGAAGGAAGAAGAAGAAGAAGAAGAGGAGGAAGAGGAGGAGGAGGAGGAGGAGGAGGAGGAGGAGGAGGAGGAGGAGGAGGAGGAGGAGGAGGAGAAGGAGAAGAAGAAGGAGAAGGAGAAGAAATCCCACAATTCTACAGTATGTTAATAAAATACACATTTTAAAGCTTTGGTGGCTAACCCTAGTCTGAAATGTGTCATGCTGTATCAGTTTGCTATTTATCAAATTTAAATCTAGTCAAAATAAAACAACTGATCAAAAATGATCATAAAGGGGGATGGCAAGGGTCTTATCCTGGGATCATTCCCTTGACCCTTTTCTCCATTGTTGATGCAAGATAAACCTGGCTACATCTCTCCCCAGTTAGCCACAGTCTTTGGGGATCTTGCAGAAATGTGGCTTTTGCCAACTATGTGTCTAGTAGAAAGGAGAATGAAAACATTAACATTAAGACTGACATTCTCATCCAGCCTTGCCCTGCGCATTCATCTTGTTTGGATAACTGTACATTGGAAATTAGAGGCTACTTATCTGGTTCTAGACATTAGGGAACAATGCACTTGGAAAAGGCTCTGCAGATTCTATTCCCCAAGGAACTGGGGGCCATTCTCATTCCTTCTTTAGGGGAGAGCCATCTCTCCCTCAGTGTCTACTTGAATCCTTCCGGCTGTATGTGGTTCACTGAAGGAATGGTAATAGTTCACTTTAAAAACATTCTCTCCATTAGCTAGAATCGATTTTTTAAAGCATCCCAACACGTCTGTATCCAGTATATAACAATCCCTTTAACCCCTGATACTCAAAGTACTGTGTGTTTAAAAGACACTCGTCTTGACTAATAAACAAAGGAATGTGTGTATTTTTCCTCATTTTTGTCTTCGTGTTTGGTGTTTCCTCGTTGTAAGCATATTGACTGTCTCGTGAGAACAAAAAGGGAATATGGAAAATTCTAGGCTCCAAGTAGCTACATAAACCTTTAATGCACAAGTCAGAGGGAGGAAATTCCATAGAGGAGAGGACACTCACGCTGAGTGTGTAGTGAGACCAGCATACATTTTCACAATTAATCTTGCAGCCACCTCAAACTGTTGTCATTCATTTCTGTTTTAGGGAGATGAAGGCATCGGGGGAATGGCCACACAGAGCACAATTCCACAGCCCTCTAGAACAGCCAGTGGTGTCGTTTTTTGCTTTGGAGCACATGACTGAGAAAATCAAGAGTTTTAGATACTATCCCAGAAGCTGAATTTTAAGTTGAAGGACAGTGCTAATTAGCTGTGAGCTCAGAGTAGCCTTCAGGAACCACGAGTGAGGATGCACACTCCCTTCTGGTACAGGGAAGCCAAAGGATGTGCTTCCAAGCAGTGATTTGGGAACGCTTCTCTAATTTTATAAAGACAGGAATACTTTTAATATGCGGGTAGTGTCTTATCTCATCTTAAAATTTTTCTGAGGATAGTACATCTTTTTCTTGAAGAAATAAAACATGTTACAAAAAGGAAAAAAAAAAAACTCTAAAAATACTGATTAAGAAGAGTAGGCTCTGCCGGGCGGTGGTGGCGCACGCCTTTAATCCCAGCACTTGGGAGGCAGAGGCAGGCAGAACTCTATAAGTTCAAGGGCAGCCTGGTCTACAGAGCAAGTTCTAGGACAGCTAAGGCTACACAGAAAAACCCTGCCTCAAAACACCAACTAACTAAATAAATACAGAAATAGAAAAATAAAAACTAAGCACAGGAGGCTCCTGGGTGGCCTTCTTGTCCTTATAGTCAGTCACACTGGGGCTGGCAGGTTGTTTTAGAAAATCAGAATCATTGGAGTGTTAGCACACGCTATTGGGGTTATGCTTATGAAATCAAGCAATAGTGCACTACAAGATCCCATCTTTAGTTATGCCCACGATTTCCTAGCAAATATCCAAGACAACATTATTAAATGTTAATGGCTTTTTTTTCTCATTTACAGACAACTGTTAACTCTTTAAATCCCCAAGTGAACAAATGCTGTGCTGTCTCCAAAACAGACACAGAATTTCATGTATTATATTCAAAATGGTACCTGTTTCTTTCATAGCAGCTTCCTTTTTCCCATTAAGCTAACACAGGTAATTTAAATGTGTTAACCTTCTGCACATTGTAAAAAAAAAAAAAAAATAGAGAATTAGTACTGATTAAAAGGATAATTTATATTAACATGTTTAGCCATGTGTTTCTGAATGTCAAAGCAATTAGAGGAAGCACACCTTAAATATACAATTTGACTTTAAAATATTCACCAAAATGAAGTGACAGACAAATGCAATTAAATGATTATTCCAGCAAGAGAAGAAGGTATCATAAAAGAGAATACTAATTAACTTTCAAACAAAGAATTTCTGTAAAACCCGTTCCACACAACACATCCTTACTCATACAAGAAATGGGAAGTGACTTCAGACGCATCCTTTACATTCAGAATGTACCACACGTGATTAGCAGCCCAAGCTGATTCATCAGATTTAGCAGTAAATATTGCCCCCAGCACTGAGCTACATCAGACAAGCTCCTCCAAGGGCTGGGATGCCTGTCATGCCTTCATTCACGCTTGTTGCTCACAAAGATTAGCATCATGAAAACACTTTCTGATTTCAAAGTCTGAAATAGGAAGATTTACAACTCAGAAGAGCCTAATGGAACTGTCACATAGAGAAGTTCCACCCCCACCCCCCCCCACCCCCCGCAAGTGAAATGGCCACATCGTCATCTAGTTTCCACCTTAAAGAAGGAAAACAAAAATCTTTGTATGGAAGCTGGGAAATGTGGTACAAGAGATTCACCCTAGGAACCTTGAAGGGGTATCTCTTTGGAGATCAGTGGAGGTCAAAGAAAACGTAGGGCACATTCGGGAGCTGGTGGGGTTCAGACACACCCTCCTTCCAGCACTTCAGCCCCATCTATTTCAGAGTATTGAAGAATAGAACAAAAGATGAGAGCCAGGCTTCCAAAATAGCACCTCAGCACATTATTAATAGTGTCAAAGAAAGAAACGACAGCTATCAAAGGAGAACTTTTGTCTCCACTTACTTTAATTAAACTCCCTGGGCTAAGGGGTGGATTCGAACTTCTTTTTAGATATAAAGTATAAAGCCTGATTAAGATTTAATTTCTGTCCAAGGCACGTCCTGAAGCACAGTTATGTCCTACTTACGGCCGAGGCAGGAGCTCCCACAACAAACCCGAACATCACGCAACATCCTCAAAATAACCAAGATGCCTCTGATCTCCTCCCATGTAAATTAGTTTCCCCGTGAATCCCTCCCTCTGGTAGTGGGCACTCATCCATTAAATCTGAAATGAGAACTAACCCAAAATTATAATGGTTTGAATGTTTCAATTAATTTCACTTTTCTCATACCAGAGGCACCATAATAACCCTGCTTTAGGATAAGCTAGAGTGACTTTCAAAGTGTTGTGGAAAGGATGACTTCTAAAAATGAATCTTGCTACCCATACTAGAGGGGAAAACAGAAGCTCTCAACCCACAGACCCAACTTAAAAAAAAAAAAAAAAAATCCAACGTAGCCAATGCAATGTTATTATTCTAACTGTAAAAACATCTTAAAAGAAAACTATTTCTTGTCTTCTAAATGTAAATTATCAATCTGTCCCAAACTAAAATTCATTATTTTCCCATACACTCTGTTCAACACATCCCTTCTTTCTCGGTTATATCATATTTCCCCTGAAATCACCATATTGTGACACAAGGCTTGGTGGAAGTTTTGACTTACTCCCTATGATCCTTTATATTTAATCCTGTCTGATGCTTAGTTTATTCAGTGGTCTCCAGCCACGTCTCCTCTGTATTGTCATTGCATAACCTGTCTATACCCAATTGTCTTTCCCTCATCCTGTTCATTCACCAATCGACAATCCCCGTCTGCTGAGTAGACGAGCTGTGTATGAAAGGGCTGACAGCATCTGCTGACTCCATTCACTCCATCCCGCCGATTATCAACCGACGCTTCCTTTTTCCAATTGTATTCACTCCTGTCTCAACAATGGTTTGCTTTTGCCAACCCACTGTGCAAGTTTTATTCGTGAAATAAAGTTATCGTGTTATGGGACATAAAAGGTGGCAGGCTGATTAACCTAGCAGAGCCTATCTTCGAACTGAGGATACAGACCTTACATGCTCGAAGCAGCTACAGTGCAAATCTATGTTTCTAGCAACTACAGAAAAGTGTTAAGGGAGAGATAATCAGGAAAGGTGGTCTTGTATTTGGAATTACTGTGTAGGGCTAGAAGTGCGGGCTACAATTTATCTAGGCTTTAAAGAGAGAAGCAAAGGGCCATTATTTACATTGTTACACTGTTACATTGGAGACCATAAAAAAGGCGGTGTCTCTCAGTACTGGCACCATGATAGAAGGCAGCTATAAGTGTGGGCTTCTGGGTAGAGAGAAATGAGTGTGAGTGATGACTTAGACTCCAAGAGGAAGAATGCTCTCTTGAGCTAAGGTTCCTCAAAAAGTTTTACTTCGATCGGAGAAGTCAGAGGGAAACGAACCTGAATGCTCTTTCGGGGTATACAGGTCAGCAGCAATTTGGCTGTGAACTGCCAGCCTTTCTTTTGAGCATCGGAGCCAAGAAACCTCAGTAGGCAATGGTTTATTCACAAATATTTGCCAGCACCCTCCACACCATGAGGGACACATTAGTTAAAAACAAACACATACCATAAAAAAAAAAAAAATGTGCCCTTGCTAGGTTTACACTGTAGCAGGCGAGGAAAGCGGGAAGAGGCTGTGTAATAAATAACAATATAATAACATTGAATAAGGCAGTGACGGGGCATGTGATGCTGGCTACAAAGCAGAGGTACTGCTGGGGTTTAGACTGCTGGGAGAGCTACTGGAAGTTGGTCATGGAAACAGGACATATTGGGAAGATGACATTTGAACAAAGATTAGAGGTGGAAAGAAAGTAAATAAATTTTGGACATGCTGATAATAGTTTAGAAATGATTATCTGGTCTAATATCAGCAGGAGCAATCTCATAGAATTCCAAGCGAAGGATCACAAATATTACTGAAACTGGATAAATTAAGTTCTATTATTTATGTGTTCGATAGTCATGGAGGTTTATATGTCCCATGAATTCATTATGCATTTTCTCCTGGGTTAAATGAGTTTCCAGTATTTTAAGTGAGCAGATCCACTGGCTTATTGATGATCCCAAGGGAGTTTGTAAATTAAAACCGGTGCTTAGCACACAAAATAAAGGGCAGGGAAAGCAAAAAACTAAAGGGATCAAGAAAGGGATGGCCAGAATATGTTCAGAATTACCTGTTGCCTTTTAAAACTATTTTAAATCACAAAAATTTCATCTTTTTTTTTTTTTTTTAAATTCCCATTTGTTACTATCCTATCACTCTAGAAATCTACACAGGACCATGACATTTCTGTTAAGTTTTAGTTACTGAATACCCCGCCCCACACCTCCAACTTCACATCGAAATGTTTGCGTTGTCTCTTGTCTTCAACAGCCATGCACACCTTTATCTCTGACATTCCATGGCACTGACTGAAGACTTACTCCATGTGTTGTTCTGTGGCCAATTCTTTTTGTTTGATTCCATACTCAAGATGTTGTCCATATGTGCTATTCACATTAGACACAGATGAAGAAGCAGAATGGGAGAGAATCAGAGGAAGAAGAAGAGGAGGAGAAGAAGGAGGAGGAGGAGGAGGAAGAGGAGGAGAAAGAGGAGGAAGAGGAAGAAGAGGAAGAGGAAGAGGAGGAGGAGGAAAAGGAGGAGATTCCTTGCTGATAACGTTCCCAAACTCTCCTAAATGGATACCCAAATCTCACACGCTGTCTAAACACCAGCCTGAATGTCCTATTTAAAGACAGATTTCCCTCAACACAATGCATGCTCTACCGCAATCAGACAATGAGAATAATAGACGGAAGCCTAAACTTTCCAGTACAGGTTCAATCTATGACAGAATGAGGAAACGTGGAGAAAGGCTATTTGGACTTAGTTATTTACTCTTTTAACTTGGTCCTATTCATGTTCAGGAGTGAGACTCAGAAATCCCATTTATTTCCCCTCTCTGAATACAATGCCTCCATTAAAAAAAATTTCTCCTAAGTCACTCAAAATTAACTTATTTTGATTTCCTAAAATAATGACGTACGGTATCAAAGTAGCGCTTCCTAGAACATTTAGAATAAATGAAACCTGTTTCTCTTTATAGTCAAGCAAGAAAATTAGAGGCTGGAAGAAAAAAAAAAAGAACTGTAAATATACAGTGAGATTTTTGTTCTTTCTCTTAGAGCTCCCTCACCAGTTGGTTACATCTGTGCTACAAGAAAGCATCTCAGTTCTTGCTACCCTGACTCCCTTAACCTGAAATAGTTACTATCTAGCCCTTTGAGAAAAAGTTTGCCAATGATGGATTTTCCAGATGAAAACTTTATTGAATTATAGATTCACATGAAGTTTTAGGAAATAACAGAATTCTGCACTCCTTAGCCCGTTTCCCTCCTGAGTTAAAATCTAGCAAACTACCATGAAAGCACCCATAGAGTCCATTGATCTTAACCAAAGTTCCAGCACACATGCACGCGTGGGATGGAATATGTTTCTGTTGGCCAGTTTTAAACAAAAATATATTAATTGCTCCTACTATAACAAGGGTCTTTTTCTCAACCTTTATACAGCAAATCTGGTAATAAAGTAAAGCATTTAAAGGTCATGTTAGTCTCAAATGTAGCAAAGTTAAGGACAGAGAAAAGATATAATGAGGGTAAAGCCAATCAGATTTATGAATGCATTGTAAAAAAAAACATTACATTTATCATCCATCCATCTGTCCAAGTATCTATCTATCTATCTATCTATCCACACACACACACACACACACACACACACACACACACGACTCTCATGACTGTGAGGAGAAAAAAATCTGTGAGATAAACAAACCAACTTCAGATGCATGTAAAAGTTCATTTTTGAATACATATTGTTGAGGATCTTACCTCGAACTAGCCAATGCTAGAGAGGGCAGATATGAAAGGACACAGAATGAGGGGGGAGGGGAAGTAACAGGCAAGAGAAATGTAATCAATTATAGGTTTGCTAAGAGGCGATCTCCTTCTATCATTTGAAATTACACCAGAAAGGCAAAATACTATATATTTTGTGTGTTTTCAGTTGAAACATAGAACACATAGTAGCTCTAAACGGTTCAATGAAACGTCTTAACATTTTAAATAATTCTTTGTATAGAGGCTCTAGAGAAATCATTTGCTTAAAGATGCTTCATTTCCAAAGCAAGGAGCAAAAAAAAAAAAAAAAAAAAAAAAAAAAAAAAGTTTCGAAGCTCCAGTTTAGTAGAGATGGTAATAAATACATGCATGAAGCAATGCATAGCAAATGACAGCAGGCTGTAAGCAAGCCTGTCCTGTGAGCATCCCTTCTGGACTGGAGTGAGGAATAAATTAATGAATAAATAAATAATAAATAATAAAGCCGTGGTAAATTGCAATTCTGATAGGAGTAGGAGCCTCTGTGTTAAGAGGATGGATAATATAAATAGTCAGTTCTAAAGATTGAAAGACAGACCTATAAAGAACACCAATCCCCACCTTCCCATAACTAAATTGAATTTTGAGGCTCATTTTAGTGAGAAATTATGGGGCTCGGGATAAACTGCAAGGAAGCATTTCAAACCATAAGGTACCAACATTCAGCAGCTAAATCTTTTCTTTTTCTCAGCCAAAATACTCCTCTGCTTTGGAAATAAAAAGAGACACATTTTGAGTTAAATTCCCTTTAAGAAAGATTTATTTTGGTTTCCCACATTTCATTGCGGTTAATCTATCTATTTTCATTCTTGAATAAAACTGACTTTTTGTCTGAAAAAAAAATGAGCAGGAATAAACAATAACAAATGTGGAAAGAATTTCTGTGGGAGTGTAATCATTTCAATAATGTGTGAGATGTGAATCCCGAGCGTCTTCTCTAATAAATAAAGCATTGGAGAATGCGGGGTAACTTGAAGTGAACTATAAATAAGCCTTCTTTTTAATATTAAATTATACAAAATTCATTATATAAATAAATATAATATAAAACATTATAAAGCTTAAGGACCCCCCCTTCCCACCTTCCCAGTGTTTCCCTAGTAAAGCACCCATCTTCAAATTCTTGAGAAATAAACAATTAAGTTTTCTCATGCACTGCACTGAAGACAGATGATTTTGGCATTTGCACGATGTAGAAAACCAAACTAAAAGCCAACTATGTTAGATTTTTCAACATTTCTTTTCTTTCTTCTTATAGACTTGATTCTTTTAAACAGTTGTGATGGTCCCACATAGGGTATGCTTGTGTGATGCTCCCCTGAACCTGTGATTGAGGAATTGGACTTTTCTATCAAAGCTTGGTTAATGTTTATGTTGCGGAATGAATGGGAAATAGTGAAGACCAGTTTATAGGAACTTAGTTTAAAGATGGCTGAAGAGATGGCTCAGTGGGTAAAGCATTTGCCATGCAAGTTCTGGGTGTTCAGGTCTCAGAGGCCACGTAAAAGCTGGATACAGTAGTGCACACACCTGTAAAAGCTGAATACAGTATTGTATACATCTGTAAAAGATAGGATACAGTAGTGCACATACCTGTAATCTCAGCATTCTTATGGAGAGATGGCAGGTGGACAGGAGGATGCACAGAAGCCAATTAGTCTTCTGTACACAAGGTGATGAGGCCTTTCTTAAACAAGGCAGAAGGCAAGGATGGATGCTCAAAATTGTCTTCCTTCCTTCCTACACACACACACACACACACCTGCATTCACACACACACAAATGCACACACATCGTTTACACATATGTATGAAGATAAACATGAAATTTATTTCAGAAAAGACACTTCATAAATATATATCAGAAATAACAGAATGCTTTTTTTAAGTTTTAAAGTGTATAGGTGTTTTACCTGCCTGTCTATGCACCATGTATGTGTTTGGCACCCATGGATATCAGAGAAGGGTACTGGGTCTCCTAGAACTGCAGTGTTAGATGGTTTTGAGACACCATGTGGGTGCTGGGAACTGAATCTGGATCTTCTGCAAGAGCAGAAAGTGCTCTTAATTGCTCAGTCATCTCTCCAGCCTCCTCTGAATATTTTCCATAAAAGTACCTAGATATAATTAATTGGCTACATTCACTTATCATTATTTAAACGAACCCCACTCATACTCCAAAGATGCTGAAAAAATATAAAATGAGCAATGACATATTTGGAGTCAGAGTTGGCTTTGACTCTGAGTGTCATTTTCCTATTGTAGAAAATGAGTATTAACAGCCATCCCCTCTAGCATTTTAAGGAATGTAAAAATTTTAACCAATAACAACTGATCAATAAACAAGGTGGTCCACCTGCTATGGAATCACAGAAGCCACACCCTGAAATCGAGATGGTCTATGATGTCATCATGGCTTCCCTCACCCTCCCACATCACAAGTCTGTCAGCTGCTATCACTGTCCATTTGTTTCTTTGTTTTCATATTTTATTTAGGTGTGTGCATATGTGTGCTTGTCTATATGTGCAACATATGAGTGTGATGCCCAGAGAAGCCAGAAGAGGGCATCAGGCATCCTGGAACAAGAGTTCACATGCAGTTGCAAGTCACTCAGTATGAAGGCTGGGACCGGAAGTCTATCTCCATTAGAGCAGCAAGTACTCTTAATGTCTAAGTCATCTCTCCAGACCCAGGTATCATTCATTAACTGGGCACTTTTTGGTCCCCTCTCCTACCAAATTCCTAAAAATGGGTCAAAATCCTGCATCCAGTAACTGCGAACAGCGAGTAGGTATCTGCACAAAAGCCTCTCTATGAAGTCAAGGGAACCACTTCTGCTGTTCTTCAAAGCTACTAAAAGAACTTTCTTAACTTGTGTATCTTGGCTTCTCCATTTCCTCCCCTACTTCTAGGTAGAGCTGACTGATGTGTCAGTTTGGTACAATTTAGAAAGAGTCACGAGCCACTACTAATAGGTACACTCATCTGCAAATGAATACGTTTCTCAATACAGACTGTGTCACTGAGGACAGCTCTCTCATGGAATCAATCTTAGATATGTCACTTTTGAAGGCACCACTAATTAATTTAGACCTGTGTAGAGGCCACCACGAAGCCACTCTAACAAGAGATGCAACACACTAAAATACTGTCTTTGGCATTTAGATATTTTCCTCCAGATTGATGGCTATTATGAGTGGCTGAAAAGACCAATGTGACAGACAAGTAACTGGCTTGCAACGGTGTTCTCATTTTAAGCCATGTCTTTGGTTTGGGGCTGTTTATGAAATATACTGTTGCATGCAAATCTGTCACTCACTCCATCCAAAGCCGTTTTTTAAGAAAGGAGTCTTATCATCCCTAATTGCTGTGTTCTAGAACAGCCTTTCTGTTTCACAGCCATTTATAATTATGTAGCATTGTTTCAAAATTCCCAGTCTTATGTGTTTGTAACACACACTAGGAAAATATATGCATTCCTTAAATAGCAATTGTAACTGTTTCATAGAATTACTTTTCAATAGGAATTTGAACTGTCTGAAGCATTCTCAAAATGTATTAGTAGGAAAAATGTAACCCAAGGAAGTAAAATTTTCATTAGCTGGTGTTTAAGAGGAAACTTAAAAGAAAAGAAGATACAAAGAAAACCACCTACAGATGTTTAAATATAAGTATTCTTGGGATATCAACTCTTTCTTGTTTCTTTGCATTTCTAAGAAGCATAGAAAGCAATGTCTGTGGGGTGGAGTGTTTCCCATAGGTACTATCACTTGATTGTGTTTGGAGCTGTTTGCATAAAAAGGGTCTGACTTTGTATCCTTGCCCTGAAGAATTATGCCCCTCCCAAATGAATCTTGCCATTTTCCATGATCAGGTATGGCATGTCAGTCAGTTCTCATACTGGAGTGTAATTATGATCCACAGCAATGCCACCTTGTGACTAGCAATGAACATGCGCATCGTGACTTATGAATAGCCCAAAGCATCATTTAGTCTACAACCCAATCACTCGGAGCCACCCCTACAGCAGGTCTGAACCCCAGCTCAGTCACCACCTAGCTGGCCAATCTTTTTACAAAAGTAAATGACCTAAGTCTTAACAGGTCACGTCCATAGAAGTGAAGGTGACAAGATAGATACACTTGGGATTCAATATGTCGCTTTCTTCTCTGTCTTCTGTATCCCTGAATTCTGGTACTTTATTTCTCAAGACTTGTCTAATCTAGTACATGACATCTCCTTCCAATCAATACCATGTGAGGAAAAAAAAAAAACTAGAATAGTCTTTGATTTGTCCTTCTCCATAACCCTTAGCAGGTTGAATGTAATCAGTAACCTTGACTCGGTCAATTCTGTCCTAAGAAATCGCTCTTTTCTTTTGCCAGCACTTCTTGATCTCTACCTTCACTGCCCTAGAACCAGGACAGTCACCCAATGTCAAACCATGGGGACAACTCACCCCACTGTCCAAAAGACATGCCCATGGGCCATGGATATTTTAATTGTAGCACTGCTAGCAGCCAAATTAAAGTAAAAAGTGAAGTGTAATAATATACTGGACTTGGGCTGGAGAGATGGCTCAGTGGTTAAGAACACTGACTGCTCTTCCAGAGGTCCTGAGTTCAATTCCCAGCAACCACATGGTCGCTCACAACCATCATGCCCTCTTCTGGTGTGTCTGAAGACAGCTACATTGTACTCATATACATTAAATAAATAATGTAAAAAATAATACATTGGACTTAACTGTACACACACCCAATGGTTACTGTTAGCTGTCAATCTAGAATTATATGCAGAGAGGCCTCTGGCCATGCCTGTTGGGGATTCTTTGATTACATTCATTGCTACAGGAGACCTATGTCAATTGTGGGTGGGATCACTTCCCGGGCAGGGATTCTGTACTGTACAGATGAAGAGAGGAAACAGAACATCAGTATGCCCACACTCTACACTATTTCCTGACGGTGGGTGCTGTGCAACCAGCTCCCTCCAGACTCTGCTGTTGTACTTTCCCTGCTGTGATGGGCTATCACGGGGCACTGGGAACCCAAACAAATCCTTTCTCCCCATAAGTTGCTGCTGTCAAGATGTTTTGTCACAGCAGCAAGAAAGTAACTAAGGCCTGTACTTGTGCATCAGTAAAATTTGATCTATTTTTCAAATCTCAGCTCTTCTGAGAAGGATGCCCAAGAAGACGTGGATCTCTAAACTCCCCCTGCCTCCCTGACTTCCTTACCAGCTGCCATGGCATTAATTTACCCACAACCACAAAAATCATGTTGCCTGTCTCTGCAGCAGCACAGCTGTCCCGCCCCCTTCACTTCTCCTCATTACTCAGTTTCCCCACGGTGATTTGCTATTGCATTTTTTCTCCTGCATTGTTTTAATGTTCACACACACACACACACACAACCATTGGCTATCCTTCCCTCTCAAGACTAGAAAATAACATCAACATCCCACTTTTCTGAAGTTTGAACCACTGCATTTTTTTCTTCCTGTTTAGCCCTTGATTTCATGGTACAGGCTCCCAGGCTTTTCCTACACAGTTATTGATGCAATAACTGGAATACAGTGCCTAGATCTTATGTGTTTCATGAGGGGAGTTTCTGAACCGTGAATGCCTGACAACTATCCAAAACGAGACACTGAACTTCCCCCTTACTAGAAAAGGGTCCTCTTGCAGGTTTTCAGACAACTCTGTTCCCCTTCCCACACCGGGGTAGACTCTTGCTATAGTTCTTTAGTATATTACGTGTTTTGTGGATTTATATATACATGCCATAGGAAACATAAAACATGTATCATTTTATCCCTGAGCTCTTTTGCATGGCATGCTTTTGAGATACGTATAGTCCTGTGGCTGGCTTGTCCCCTTCTACTGTTCCACAGATTGCCTCGCATGCATGATTTCCTGTACCTCTTCTGTTGACAGATACTTGTTTCCAACTCTAGATTAAATGTAAAATTCCTATAAATATTTCTTAATTTTTTTAATCTCTTCTAATAAAGAAAATGTATAAATGCTGGATCACAGGGTGAGCGTTTAACTGTATAGACAAATATATAATTTTGTTTTTGTTTTGGTGTTTAATTCTCCTCCCCACATATCCTTATGGTATGGAGTAACATAGGCTTCATTTCTTTGCTACATTTATAGGGGGAAAAACTTCCATGACACCAAGGAAGAATATGGTCTTCATTACACATAGAAATACATAAGAGCCTATCACTTTTTGCAGATAAATTTAATTTCGAAAGGACTGAACTGCTACGGCCTATAGCTCAGGCACACAATACATCCGGTACCTCCTGGGATGATATTTCAAATAAATTACATCTCCTCTCTGAACGGGGTGTAGTGGCACATGTCTATAATTCTAACAACTTTCAAGGCTGAGGCAGGAGGACAGCTGTGAGTTCAGTGCTAGCCTGGTGGGTTGGGGCTATGCTGTGTGATTGTGGTCCTTGTGTGACTGGGTTCCTGCCTCCCTCCTACCCAACCCCTACCCCGCCATTATACTATTTGGGAAAACAGCTTTATACCCAGAGCTTGTCAGTTTTGCAGATGCACTGGCAGGTACCACACAGATGCCATCTTTTAAAATTCTAAGTGACTGTTGGCAGACTGTGTACAAAGGCAGAGCAGAGCGCCCCTGTTTAGCCAAATCTGAGAGCTGATGAGAGAGCTGTGCAGTTTGCCCATTTAACATGCTATATTATGGTCTGGAAGAAGGAACCGCGAGCATCACGCTGCCATGATAGCTTGGGATTGTCATCTACTTGGAAGCAGTCAGTATGTGATAGTTTGTTCTCAGCCATTCTTTGAGTCTGCATGCTGGGTTAGCTTTGCTAGTTCCCAGGGCTGAGGGCCTGCCAGGTTAAGGGCTTCATTCCATGGCTTCAAATACAGCCATGAATCCAGCAACAATAAGGTAGAGCTCAAAGTAAATTAAGCTTTGATTGGGATATACAACTCATGGCAAATGCTCTTCCGATCACTTTACCAAAGCAGGTTTCAAACAGGTGGGTGGGGATCTATTTATTTTTCTCTAGTCCTGCCCCCCACAGGCACCAAATAGGCCACATGCACAAACACCTCCACATAAATGGCGAAAGCAAACTACTAAGGGCTAAGGAAAGAAGCCCGGGGTATCTCAGTGGCACGTGATTAGTGGCAGAGGCCATGCTCGGAAGCATGATTAAATCTGTCTGGCCTTTTACCAAACACTGCAGAAGCAGAACAATCAAATGAGGAATGCTTTCACTAACAATAGTGTATAACAGTACATGAGTTCCCTTTGATCAGAGAATTGCAACTAAGTAAAAGAATCCACAGCACACCAGTGCAATCTGCAGCAATTAAGGGGCCCTTCAAGGTAACTTTAACAGCTGGGCCACAGTTGAAAAAGGAGATGGAATTCAATCCTACATGCTA
Source organism: Arvicanthis niloticus (assembly GCF_011762505.2). Classification (NCBI taxonomy): domain Eukaryota; kingdom Metazoa; phylum Chordata; class Mammalia; order Rodentia; family Muridae; genus Arvicanthis; species Arvicanthis niloticus. The sequence goes on from NC_047673.1 coordinate 38,568,628, forward strand.
ATGTTATTTAACAGATGTGGAAATCCCAACCCCCACCCCATCCCCGCCCTTCTTTTTTTTGTTTGTTTTTGTTGTTTTTGTTTTTTGTTTGTTTGTTTTTCGAGACAGGTTTTCTCTGTATAGCCCTGGCTGTCCTGGAACTCACTCTGTAAACCAGGCTGGCCTGGAACTCAGAAATCCACCTGCCTCTGCTTCCCAAGTGCTGGGATTAAAGGTGTGCGCCACCACTGCCCAGCTCCCTCCTGCCCTTCTTAAAGCATCTCAAGAATTTTTTTTCTAAAGCAGAGTATTCTAGATGTCCAACCTGTTTATGTATGTGGACCAGGACTCTATTTTTCTTGGTGTTTTATCTAATAGAGAGTCATCTGGGGTGTGGGAAAAGGCACTCAAAACACAGTGTCTGTGATCCGAATCAGTTTGAAAAGACACACTGATTGCTGATAACTAGTATGGATATCAACGGTATACAGCAAATCAAGATTATTTCGTGACGTATTCAACTTCACATATTTGTCTTTAGAATACTCGAATGCTGAAGAACTAACAGAGTTCCAGTACCGGATTATCACTAACAGGACTTGAAATAGCAACTTCAAATAATGTTCTAAATACAAGAAGCTAAAGTGAACACACAACTTCATTTGGAACGCCAGCATCTTCTCAGCCATCACAGCCATTTCAGATAATTAACTCATTTCTTCTTTTCTCTGCTTTTCTTTCCTTTGGGGGAGGCTTATTATCTCAGAGGTTAGAAAAAAAAAATCTGGGCAGTGAAGATAAAGAATCAAATCCCGTGGTAAACAGAAACGATCATTTCGCCAGGAACAACTTTCATGAGTCCCTTTTACTTCGTTAAGAGCGGGCATCTTCCACACTATGCTATATAGACTATGATGACATAACTGAGCGAATTAACCAAGCCAGGCTGCCTCATTTTGGTGATGGCCTACTTATCTGTGAATACTAATGAAAGCTGGAACTTTTCACACACTGCTGAATAAAAACTCAAATCAAATGGGAAACGTTTCCAATTCAGGAGATAAGTAAGACTCCGTGTACTCAATTATGGTACTTAGAATCCGATGCTGAAACGTGAGCTCCAAAAACAAACATAAAACCAGGGTGGGGGAATAAAACAAGCATTTTTAAAAATTATCCCGGCATAGAAATATTTGACATTTCTGCGAAGCTAAAAGAAGAGAAAAAACAGATGTTCTATCGTAGAAGTTCCTCGGATCACCTACCAGATGGAGGGCATGGGCCCGTGCCTTCTTTAATAGAACACAGATCAGGAACTAACAGGCTGTAATGTTCGCATACGTTAGCAATTCTTTAGCTCACGGTGCAAATATGAACTAAGTATTTACTGCCTGCTACAAATGGGAATGGGCTCAGAGATGCTGGAACAAATACAGCCCAAAAGGAACTGAGGGTGCTTAACCTGGACAGGAAAATTAAAATTGTAAAGGTTTGTGTATGATGCTTGTTGAGAGGCTATTAGAGAGAGACTGGACCTTCTTGTTTGGAAGCAACCGGGAGGGACTAAGTGAAGCAGTGGGACAGTTAACAGAGGGACAGTTAAACTGGCTGGAAGGACAACCCACCTCATCAAGTAGCTAATCCCTAGCCATGGTCCAGCCAGATGCTGAATCTCAAAAGCCAAGAATGTTTTAGGAAATATTCCAGAGCCACTCGAGGGGACAAGGTTGAAGTCTTGCCCATCTGAATCAGGAAACTATGATCCAAATAGTGTCTGAGCACAGTCAATCGGTGCAGGACAGAGCAGGGGAGGCGCACAGCAGGGAAGAACTTGGTAGTGTTAAAATATGAACTCATACACCTCTGGGAATGGGGGAGGGGCACAAATCATCTCAAATGAGAAATCAATTTTAAAAACCTACAACACTGGCAACGCTTCTCACTCCACCAGGGTTTAAAGAGACAGTAGTCTTTATTAAGTCATTTTTAAACAGGTTCTTTTCCTGCTTAGCATTCACCTTTTGCGAGCGACGAAGGTACTCGTTACAGGTTTGCTTCCTGTTTCTTTTGCTTCCTTGTCTCAGATCAAAAGATAATTATAATTTGTGCATGACTCCATTCCCGCCTTTGTTAAAATCCAGATAATAGTAACGACAGTAGTATTGTTACAGACATCAGTTGACACAAAATACGTAAAGGTGATTTTTTTTTCCTTTAAAAGAAGGATGGTTTTTAAAATATTATGGAATTGCATCAAGACAAAAGTGAAAATTCCCCCTTCCCTTCCCTAAGTCACAACTCTAATGTAACTGTACATATGAAGTAGTTAGTATTTTGAAATGCTCAGAACCAGAGGGACTGCAGATCTCTATGTTTTAAATGCTTAAGCCAGGCATGTAGTGAAGAGGCTGGGAAAGCTTGGTGAATAAGTACCCTGAGCTAATTTCTCTGTATCCAACCTCCAGGCTTTGACCAGGGATACAGGATGGGAAGAGTATCAACAATCTAGGTGCTGGTGTCTTGAGAAAGATCCCTGCTTCAAGCTGCCTCCACCAAGCAGGAAGTAACAGGAAAGGGGGACCCCAGAAATGGCAAGGCTTTACCTTCCCATGCGTGATAAAGTAGTGAAAGAGTTAAGCTGACTCTAGGATGTCAAGGCAGATGGCCTGAAAAGGACCACCCACTCCTCAGCACTCCCTGTGCTCAGTGTCATGAGGGACAGTCCTATATTTTCTGAGACAAAATAAATAAATAAAATAAAATAAAAAGAATGGAGGAAATGGCTGGGGAGAACACAGTTCAGAAAGTTCTTGGATGAATATGGACCCACGAGGCCATGGCACTTATCATGGATTCCTGAATATGTTTCTCAGGCATCGGTGGTAAATTATAAAGAGAAAACTCGATGTTTCCCGTGGTGATGTTCACCTAGGACTTCTGGGGAAAAAAAAGCAAAAACCAAAAACTACCAGAGACTGGGGACTTAAACCAGAGACACTTGTTCTTAAGTTCCTGAGGCTAGAAGCCCAAGATCAAAGTGACAGCCCCTGTGGATCCTAGGAAGAGCCCTCTGGCTAGAGGGCCAAGAGCTACTAACTTCTTACTAGGTCTTCCCCAGCAGATAAGAGCGGATGCTTTGTTATAAAGGCACTTACATCCATCACCAGGGCTCCATTCTCAAGACTTCATCTGCACATCACCATCTCCCAATGGCGCCTTTTCCAAATACTAGAGGTGTTGATGGTTTCCATATTTGAATTTTACAGGGCATAATTTGGTCTTTAATCCTTACCATATTGTGATAATTTTCTGATGCTATTCCTAGTGTGGTATTGAAAACTTGATAATAAACATGAATTGATTATGCCTATTTGAAGGGTTTTAGCCACATGGTGGAATGGGGGATCAGAATTAAAAGTTCTCTTAAAAAATAAATAGACTTTATGCCTCACATATAGCATGAGGTTGTCTTCACAAAAACATTTTGAGTGAAGTGAAACCAGTCTTTATAGCAAGTTTGGCAAGTCCCCTTCTCATTCACTCTTTAATACAGCATAGATTATTTTGAAGTAGTGTACATCTGTAAGCACTCAATGCATAAGCACTGTTGTTATATACATGTCTAATAGTACTTATATGTACTTTAAAAATTCATTCTTGAGCAGAGGTGTGGATTGTCAGTAGACTGCTTGCCTAGCATATGCAGGGAACTGATTTTGATCCCCAGTATGGCAAAAATAATCATTCTTTTATGATAACTAGAAAATATTATTATGTAATATGAATCTCCTTCTACTATCCATGTTGTACTTATATTTTAATCATTTATGTAATTGCCATAAGCTATACTAAAAGAATAAACTATACAGACATGGACTACCCATGTAAGCAAATGTGATAGATATCAACACATTTTTTTTCACTAAAATGTTTATGATTTCATCATCAGCCCATTAGACAGAAATTCCAAAATACAGAACTATAGAAAAATTAAAGTATAAATAAAGGAAAACAAAAACCTTCTATAGTCCATATATAGTTTGATATCTTCCTTCCTTCCTTTCTTCTTCTTTTTTAATTTTTGTCCATAAAAGTAGTAATCCTAATAGTTTAACTTTGTAATTTCATTGAATCATCGAGCTATAGTTATATTTTTGTGTGAATTCTAAAGGTATATTTCAAAAGCTCCAGAGATGAGTAAATTTATTTTTAGCTACTATTCTGCAATTTTGTAATTTGAATCAATAAACTTACTGACCATGTTAATAAATGTAGAGTTGCAAATTACAATTAATTTAAACACCAATTTTTAAGATAATAAATTTACAGTTGTATGAGAAGTCACTGTGAAAAAAAAAATGCCCCCATCAACGTTATCTTATGCTTTTGTCTGCTAAACCCTCCCATCTTTAAAACTTGCCCACCATTTTTCTTATACAGGACCAGTTCTTTGCCTAAAGATGAGAAAGATAGACATGGATTTGTATGTACTACTTTTAAAGTATGTTCAAACATCATCTCTCCAATTTTTAAATCAAAAGCAAAGGCTCTGAGAGACTGTCTTCCCACGAGGTGGGACTTTGTCAGTGTCTTTTTCTATTGCAACACAATCACTGGCTGGATTTTTTTCCACCTTTTCTTTCTCAGACAAGTAAGATTTGCTCATTTAAAGTGTTCTGCTGCCTGTTCTCTGAGGAACAATGAGGACTACTGCTGGATTCTCCATGCCAGCCCATGGGTATGGAAGGAGCATCCTGATGCAGATATGATAGTACCAGTTTTATCCCTGCTGTTCCTGAGATGATCACCCTTTGCAGAAGGACTAAGCAGGCATGGCCATCCACCAATGGCATTAGCCAGTAGGCAAGAACCAAGGGTACTGGGTTGGCTCCCTGGATGGGTCAGCAGATAAGAGCACTGACTGCTCTTCTAGAGGTCATGAGTTCAATTCCCAGCAACCACATGGTGACTTATAACCATCTGTAATGGGATCTGATGCCTTCTTCTGGTGTGTTTAAAGACAGCTACAGTGTACTCCTCTACACAAATTAAATAAATAGTTCTTTATTAAGGCTCTTTTTCTTACCCTCTTAGTTGCATAAGCCTCACAGCTAAATCTAGTGGCAAAAGTGGGAAGTCTGTCCATCTGCATAAGCAGGGAAAGTAGAATTCAACTCCAGGGAGCAACCAAAGCTTTAGAATATGAAAAGGCTCAAGGCAGGCAGAGTATAATACAATCTCAATTGAATGTGAATGAAGAGATTTGAGAAAGAATATGTAGCATGTATTGTTATTCCAATTTCCATTATGTTTTTTTTTCAGTTGTTAGCTTATTCTTCTTGTTTTATAATGGAGGAGGTATGTGTGTGAATATATGCATGTGCTTTACACTGAAGTATTTTAAACATTTTAGTTTAGTTCACTCCTTGAATTTAAGGCTGTCAGCACTGAAAGCCACCCTGCCTCTGTGTGTGCGTGTGTGTGTGTGTGTGTGTGTGTGTGTGTGTGTGTGTGTGCGCGCGCGCGCTTGCGCTTGTGCATACATATGTGTGTAGAAAACTCAACAGAATGTAGAGATTCTTAACTCTCAAATTTTCAGATTAAAGTTTTCAATAAGACATATACTATAAAGTAAATCTGAATGAAATAAAACTTAAAGTGAATCACCATGAGGTGTAAAAAAAATAGGGAACGAAACCACAAACTTTGAGCATTAAAAAACAAATCAATATTCTGAAAGTTTATATAAGGCGCTTACACAAGTTGCACACTTTTCTTTCTAATTCTGGCTATCCTGGAGCTGTAGTCTGGCCTTGCCAGATGCTGAAGAAGGTGGGTAAACAAGTTCAGGGGAAGAAGCTTTGAATTCTAAACAGAACAAAGTTTTTTTTTTTTTTTTGATGAATGTTTACAATTTTATTGTAATTATGCAAAAAACAAAAACAAAACAAACAAACAAACAAACAAAAAACTAGCTTCATATAAGGACCAAAACACAAGGAACTCCTCATTTCTATGGAAACAAGGACAATTATTTCTTCAGGGAGTTTTGTGGGAAATCTTTGCATTATATCATTTCTCACTATCTTAAGTTATTCTCCAGTTTACTCCATTGTTTCCAGAATTAATAAGCAGTGTGTGTAAATATGTACTGACACAGAAACTGCTTTTAGGATGTGAGTTCATATAAACTGATCATGATGAAGCCATCTTCCTGGATAGACAGACACAAGGAGGATGATTTAAAAAAGGAGAAAAGAAAAGGAAAGGAAGGAAAAAGAAAAAAAAAACCCTGAAAAGGAAAATGAATAAAGTCATCGTACAGAAATATCTAGCAGGAGCTGGAGATGGTAATAGTCCCAGCTAACACCTTGAGAATTACGATGCCAAGCAGATTCCATTAAATTCCAAGCCTCATTGATTATGCCTTAAATAACCATCAGGGCGGATCAGCGTGGGCATTTTCGTTACTCTTTCACATTAGAATTTTGGATATGATACTTTTCCTCCAGTAAAACCATCAATTTTACCCTCTTTAGAATTATAATGTCTCGAATACGGAAACATTAGGCTTTACAGCTTCTCTGGAAAAGGCATAAAAGCTGATTTATATCTATCTAATGACAAGTCAGAGTAAGGGGTCTGAGAGCCAATGCTTTTTTTAAAAGGCACAGAATTACTGTTTACAGCAGGAGAAATACTTTAATATGGGCCACTTTGTGCTGTATGCTAATAAGATTAAAGCGGTGGTCACTTGTTTTCTGTTACATGGATGAGATTAAAACTAACCATCTTTACTGAGGAATGGCCACAGGGACTGTTTTCCCATTTACGCCCCCAATACACTTCCCCTTACTCAATTGATGTACAGTATCTTTTAAGAAACAACATCTTTCAGCCTTGCCATTTTTATCACCTTCATCTAGAGTGCCTGCCGGCAGATCAGCAGCATGTCAGAAACGGGTGAGGAACACGAAGATATACAAGTGTGAATTTCATGAAGCCTGATGCTCCTACCCTGCCATGTATTTTTGGCCACTAAAACACTCTAAGTACTTAGCTTCCACACCACATGGTGTGCATCTCATCCCCAGTAGCAATTACAGCTAGAGTCCAGCTGTAAAACCCTGAAGGAAGATGCTGTGCAGACTCAAAGAACCAGAAGCACAATTCATTAGGGGCGCTTCGCCTGTTTTCTGAAGTGGTTTTGCTATGGGCATGTACTGACAGGCCAGGGTCAGCCCCAGTCTCCTCTCCTTTGCACTCGAGGGAGGGCAAACTCCCGGAAAAGTAACCCAGAAACTCAAGATTACCTCGGATGCCATTTAAGCCCTTCTGTAATACATGAAAGGGAAATCAGATTGGAGCCAAGGATGAAAGGTTGACAAGGTACCAGGCAAAGCGCTCCGAGCCTCTCTCCAATTCTCTCTTCTCATGCTCCAAAGAAACTGAGACAATCAGATCAGGCCCGAAGTGAATGAGGACAACAATGGGGAGATCAGGACTCTTACCAGCCACGCACATTGATATGGAGGGAAGGAAGTGTACATGTAATGGATGGTGTAGGCATAGAGGCAAAAGCATTTGCCATTCAGGTAAATGCCTCAGCTTATGCAGGGGACCACCAGGTTAGCTAGGGATTTCGAATTTCAACCCATGATGCAGTGCAGTTGGAGGTGGGTGGGGAGAACAGAGATGGGCACATCCACTGGAAGAGAAGTGTGTCTGCACCTGCATGCCCCAGGGTGCTGATTACAATCTGTGGGGTGCAGGGACAGGGGGAGATCCTGTCATTGAGTGCTCCATGGCTTTTCTTTGAGCATCACTGGATAGAGACAATGTGAAGATTAGGCTGAGCAGGGGACCAGATCATCAATGAGGAAGGCTAATAACGCAGATTAACAAGGTCCCCTTTAGGTTTCTTTGTGAATGATGGCTCATCTGCTACCTTAAATAAGACACTAGTCATTCTGGTTTTTAAAAAACGTGTTTGGAAATATTAAAAGCTGAGAGTTAGCTCTTTCTACAAATTGTGGAAAAGAAGCAATTGCAGAAAGTCAAATGCATTATAATTTATTTATAGATAAAAGTGAAGTTTAGTAGTGTTCAGTTTACAAAAATTAAGTGGTTTGGGCTGGCATGTAAGCAATAAATAAAATTCCAGTTATAAATGCCTTAATCTTCATATGGGTTTGATAATATCATCCCCCTGTGATTTTTCCAGTCTGATCTGACTGATACAAGAATTCTTTTCATACAATATCTTACATGATGCTAGAAATTCAGGTTCTCATTAAAAAAACCAAAAACCAAAACAAATCAAAACACACCACCAAGAAGGCTAGGACAAGGTACAACAAGGACTGCCTGGCAGCCATGTTGGGAAACTCATTCTGAGAATATGTTACATGGATGATGGAGAAAGCATGATGTGTAGAATAAATGAATCTGGAGGACTGGTTCAGTGACTGCCACTTCTACACTAGCCATGCCTTTCTTTGCCTTGTCCTAGGGACTCAGAGGAGATACAAGAACGAAACATGTATGCCCATTTTACCTAGCCCATTGGGGTCAGGGTACTTAAAATTATGGCCACTTGCGTTGATTTTCCTATCTCTTTCCTCACAGCACAGGATGGCTGGGGATCTACCTCAGTTGATAAGAGTGCTTTCCTAGCATGCTAGAACCTTTGGGTAAAATCCCTAGGACCAAGGTCACTGTCATTTCAAAGTTAGGTTAAATACAATGTTGTAATTTTCCATATTAACCCAACAAAGACTATCATAAGCATGCTTGGAAAAGATATTTATAAGGGGAGTGGGACAATCATCTTTAGTAAGTAAAAAAAAATTACAATTTAAGTTACGATTCTGTAAATATAAAAGGTTCTTGGTGATTCTTTAAAAACAGAACAATTTTACTTTATAAATAGGCCCATTTGTGTTTATGAATTCTAAGGACCAAATGACGCTACTAATTACTTGGTCATATTCAATTTTGGACCAGTTTGCTGAGTTGGGTTTGTAATGCAATAAACTATGCCTGAATGGTCTGTTTATGCCACTGCAAGCTACAAGGAAAACACTCTCTCCTTAAAGGACTTGTCTCTTTGAAATGCACAAAATGGCAAAGAGCCAAGGGAAGCTGGTGCTTAAGCAACCAAGACTGAGCAGTGCCTGCGTGCATTTCATTCTCAGCCAACCGAAGTAAATGTTATTGGAGCCTTTGTGCTGTAAAATGCAGCTTTCATGCCCACTGCATCTGACAATGGGATTCCTTGGTCTGCAAGGAAGGAGGGAGGTTGCCATTCCCCCCAGCCAGATTCTTACATTCCTTCAAAAAGGGCAGTGAAGTAGGGGAAGCCCAGCAGCAATTAATGCTAAGGGCAAGAGACTCGAGGCCCTGCATCTGGACAGAGCAATGCTAAACAGGAAGAAAAAAGATAAAAGAAAAGTGTGTCTATTATATTCTGCATAAGCACGGGGACCTGGAAAGTTCAAACTCATGTTTATAAATCACACACATACACACACACACACACACACACACAAACACCTCCCCCTACATGCACTTAATAAATTATAGAACATATATGTTATAAATATGCAATAAAATTCTGGATTGGTAACTGGGAAATTCAATATTTATAAAATTATAAACTTATAATTTACAATTTATGAGTCAAGATATTAAGTAGCCTGTTGTACTTCTCAGGGCCTCAATTCAAGACCTGTAAGTCCATCTAGGTTGGCAACTGCATGTTTTTTCTTGAAGTACTGGTTTCTCTGGACATGGTATTTGCTTATTTTAGTGTAATTCGTTATTTCTGCCTTTTGTTTTCCCATGGCTAGGTGACGTGCATTTGTCAAGAATGTTATCCCTCACATGGTCACATAGCACAGAGCGATGCATTATTGATTAATATGTTGATCCAGCGCTCACTTATTGAACACTTACTACAAACAGAATTGTATTCCTTCTTTTGCAGTTTTAAATGTATTCAAGATCCAAATCCATGTTTCTTTAAATACGTTCAAAGTAATTTTTGGGGAAGTGAGGTGGGGTTGAGACAGGGTTTCTCTGTTTCTCTGGCTGTCCTGGAACTTGCTCTGTAGACTTTCAGGCTAGCCTCAAACTCAGAAATCTGCCTGCCTCTGCCTCCTGAATGCTGGAACTAAAGGTGTGCACCAGAACCCAGCTCCCAACTAA